>NC_057808.1:418276762-418298042 GCF_018294505.1 Triticum aestivum | reverse complement strand
CCCCCCCACCCCTGAAAATCGACTGACCCAAAAGTTGATTCAGTCGACTAAAGTGTAGCTAAATCGGAGCAGCATCGCAAGCAAGAGCAAGAGCGAGAGCAGCAACGCGAGCAAGAGCAAGAGCAGACCAAGCAGGGGACCGAGAGCAAGAGTAGAGCAGCAGTGCGAGCTAGAGCTAAAGCAGCAGCAGCTCCTCACTACAAAAAAAGACACATCCGTGACACTTTGGGCCGAACAAAAAAATTGATGTCATACTTATGACACTTCTATGACGATAATTGTGACAAAACCTGGTATCATCATAGATGTGGTGGGCTCCTACTTCTATGACAAAAAATCATGACATAAAATGGGCTTTTCGTCCTGGGCGGGCTGGAGACGCAGCTCCATGACATTCTTTGGGCCGTCCATGACGGAAAAAACCGTGGTAGAAGCGAGGGCGAGGAAAATATCGAGGTGTTCTCGATTACGGTGGGTGGTCGGGGCCGAGCGATGCACGGAGGTTTGCACGTTTCTCTCATACATGCACACGCGTGGCTGCGAGGCATTAGGCTCTAACTGAACCCGAGCGAGGCGTTGGGCTCTAACTGAACCCGAGCGATTGCACGGCAGGCTACGCGTTACTGAACCCAAGCGATCGATCGATGGCTGTTAACTGAACCCGATCGAGTGATTCCTTCGCTACTGCTGCTAACTGAAGCCGATCGATGCTGCCTCTGGATGAACAGTGAGCGTTGCTGGGGGGGTTTGGATGAACAGTTCCCGGTGGGGGTGGATGAACAGGACCCCGTGGTGTTGCCTCTGGATGAACAGGACCCCGATCGATCGAGCCGGTTGGGGCTGGATTAACAGGACCCCGTGGAGGGCTGGATGAACAGGACGACCCCGTGGAGGGCTGGATAAATAGTAGAAGGTGGAGGGCTGGATGAACAGTAGCCCGTGGAGGGGTGGTTGAATAGGAGCCCGTGGAGAGGGCTGGTAGAACAGTAGCCGGTGGAGTAGCGCGCGGTGGAGGCTGGATGAACAGTCACACATGGAGGCTGGAGGAGGTCGATGGTGGATGAACAGTAGCCCGTGGAGGCTGGAGGGGGTCGACGGTGGAGATGAACAGTATCTCGTGGAGTCCCGTTTTGCGGTACGCCACACCCCTCCCGATGAACAGGACCCCCGTTTCGACCGTAACGCTCCAACACAAGTCCCTTTCCTCCGTTTTGCGGTACGCCACACCCCTCCTGATCAACAAGACCCCGTTTCGACTGTAGGAGGTCCAACACAAGTCCGTTCACGCTAGACCCCTCCCGATGAATAGGATCCCGTTTCGAATGTGGTCGGTCGAACACAAGGCTGTTTCCTCCATTATGCGGTACGCCAGGCCTCGTTTCCATCGGCTATTCCGTCCAAGCCCTCTCGATGAACATGACGGCGCATTCCGTTCCGACCCAGCCGGTTGGCTCCCCATGAACACGACGACGACGCTGTTTCTCCGTTCCGACCCAGCCATGTACACGAGCCCTGGCTCTACGTATGCGCGAGTAGGCGTTCGAGACCCAGCCCGTATGTACGTACGTGGCCGTATTTTCTTTCTTGCACACTAGCCGCTGTACGTTCGTGTACATGCTACGTGCGCGCCTCTACTACGACACGTGCGCGCCTCTACTACGACACGTGCGCGCCTCTACTACGACACGTGCGCGCCTCTACATCGACCAGTATGTACGTACACGTTTGCGACCAGAATGACAACGCTACGTACGCTTCGACCAGGTGGGTCCCGACTGTCAGGCACTTCCTTGCGTGCGAAGATGTAGCTGGTGGGTCCCAGCAGTCAGGGGGGCAAATCGTTTTTTTGCCCGGACGCACTTCCTTGCATGCGAAGATGTAGCTGGTAGGTCCTAGCAGTCAGGGGGAAATGTTTTTTTTGCGAAATACGGTTGCCCGTCCGGTGGGTCCCTGCTGTCAGGTGGAGGAATCATTATTTTCCACGTAATAAGGAGGCACTTCCTTGCTGCGGCCGTGGACCCAGCTGTCAGCCTCTCCACGTACAGTCCATGTTCGATGGAAGCCGTTCCTTGACCACGTTGACCACGCCACGCCGAGGGCACCAGGGCGGTGGACGACGGCCAGGCCTAGGAAGGGGACAACGCGGAGCCGGGGAAGGCGCGGCAGTGGATGCCCACACGTAGAGGAGTATGAGGGTTCACTGGTTCGCTGCGGTGTGAGGCTGCCATCGCCGCAGAATAACAGGGGGTGTGGGTGAGTAGAGGGATGGCCTGGCCAGCAGTAGGAGTAGTAGGGGGCGGTGAGGCCTCCGCGGCATCGCAGTTGGCCATCGGAGGCAGGAGCACGAGGCACGACCGGCGCTGGTTTGGGCGGTAGGAGCAAGAAGACCAGAGGTTGAAGAAGCACTACGGCCGTTGGATGGACATCGTACGGTCACTAGAGCTAGAATCGTTCATATTGACTAAGTTGACAAAGCCCTCCATCCCCGTCAACTTAGTTGGCCCACAAGTCAACCTCCCACTAAGCTAGCAGGGGGGTTTTCATTTTTTTGTGCGTAATAAGGAGGCACTTCCTTGCGTGCGAAGATATAGCTGGTGGGTCCGACCTGTCAGCGGTGGGAAAGTTTATTTCGCGAAATACAGAGGCCCTTCCGGTGGGTCCCAGCTGTCAGGTGGAGGAATCATTATTTTGCGCGTAATAAGGAGACATTTCCTTGCGTGCGGCCGTGGACCCAGCTGTCAGCCTCTCCACGCACAGTCTACCTCCGATGGTGTCGTTCGTTGACTATTCCACGTTGAGCGCATCCAAGGTGGTGGACGATGGCGAGGCCCCGGACAGCAATGAGCCGGAGATGGGAATACGCGGGAGTAGAGTCGCAGACGGAGAGGTGTACGAGGGTTAACTGGTTCTGGTGCGGTGTGGTTCGGTAGTCGGTGGAGACGAACAGCAGGTGTGGAGGGGAGGAGGGATGGCCTGGCCAACGGTGGGGTAGCGCTTCACATCGAAGCGTGCTAAGCAGAGCTGCTAGCAGCAGGAGGCAGGAGCAGGTGGTCCCGGGGGCGCTGGAGGAAGAAGATGAGAGATTGAAGATGGATGCCGGTCGTTGGATGTAAATCCAACGGCTAACGATGTCAGAATCATTTGCTGACTAAGTTGACAATGACTTACGTTGGCTTCGACCTATTGGCCCACATTTCAGCCTCCAAAAATGTGGCACGTATTCAACCCATTTTTTCAGAATTTACAGTCTTTTTTTGTGGGGTAGAATTTACAGTCAATTTGATCTTTTTTTTAATTACAGTCCATTAGCTGGGCTGAGTGAGCAAATAATGTAGCGTCCATGCGGCCCATTTATGTTTTTCCTAAAAAATTACAGGCCATTTGCACTTTCTCGAAATACATGATTTTGCTGGGCTGATTTTAATTATAATGTTGGGCTGGGCGCAGCAATGTTATCAAAAAATAAACAGGGGCTGAGCATTTTGTTATATATATATATATATTTAAATAATAAGTGATTTATTATTACATTGGTCCTTAAATCTTACCAAGCATTTGTACACAATCACCAGGCTTTTCGTTGCCAAAAAATACAGGATTTTATTGTTAAGAAATTATTTTTATAAGTTAATAAGATGTGGGATATTGTTTTCTTACATATGTAAGTATCTGTTAAATATATGATGACAATAACAATAATATATAATAACATATAAAATAATTTAAATATATATAATATAGTTAGAATGGAAACATAAGTTGGACCAGGCGTTCCTATTCTTATATAGATAAATAGAACACACCTCTGCGTTTTCTTCAAAAAAAAACATAAATTGGGCTCCCGATGTTTCAGGAAAAATAAAACTTTGGATGGGAGGTCCATATGCCGGTCGATAGATGACGGCCCTCAAGAAAATACAAACAAGCCTATGGACCTCCCATCCGAGGTCGTGGGCTGCGCATGTTAAAAAACAAAGCCTAGACGGGGCAGCCCAAAACCCAGCTGATACTTGCTGCCCCAGTGATAATAAATGATACTACCTGCCAGCTCCCCAGCTTCGTTGTGAATTTATCTCCTATAGTAACTACGTTGAAGCACCTAAAAAAATGTAACTATGTTGACAAACCCATGGGCCCCAACCTCAATATAACATTAGGAGGAAGTATTTTTTCGATGAGGTACTTGCTTGCGTACGACCATAGACCTGGTGGGTCCCGACTGTCTGCCTCTCCACGTACAGTCCTCTCTAGATTCCTCTCGTTTGTTCAGCTTGTTCACAACAGCAGACAGCGGCGTCGCAGTGAGCGCACAAAGGCGCAGGAGGAGATCCGACCACCTGAGGAAGTGCCTTATTAGTAACGAAACAACTGAACTAGCCTAGTGGCCGAGTGACACTACCCTACAGCTGTTCCGCCAGGGTTCGATTCCACCTGTGCATGAAAATATCTCCAAATTTTTTGCCTCTGCCTTTATTGACATGTGGGTCCCAATTGTCATCTACGCACACCACGCCCAACACTTGCCAAAACTTCGTCCCTCGTTTTCTCTGTTTTTCGCACACTCGACATTGTGTGGGCATTTTGAAAATAGCATATCTTTTTGACTGTGCATCATACGAAGATGTGCTATGCATGAATGTTGATCAACATGATGTTAACTGGCTGGTAGTTCCAGTTTCGACCATGAATAAAAATCCAAACATGATGTTAACACTGTTTGAAAAGGTCATGTTAATATAAATGCTCTGCCTCTAAAATTTGCAGTTTCTTATCTGAAACTGAACTTGGAGTTTCTTATCTGAAACTGAAACTTGCAGTTTCTTCTCTGAGAATCACATTGTCTGCACTTTTATACTCCTATGAAACTACATTTTTTTAAGTGCTAAAATAGATCTCTTGAATTCATAAAATACTTCATATGCTCAATACTGCAAATCTGAAATTCAAAAGACATTCATATCTTAAAGTACTCTCAAAATACACACCACAATTCACAACTTGCAAATACTGACAACACTAAGCTCCTCCTGACAATTCACAACCTGCCCGACTATTGGGCTGGGGGGGGTAGTCCCTCCTATTCCTCGGCGGCGAACAGCCGCCCCGTGAGACGATGTGAACGGTGAGGGAGAGGATGGCGGGGAAGCGTCGTCGGGCCAACTATTTTTCTCCTCTTGCAGTTGGGTTCGGTCGACGAAGACTTCACCGGCTCGCTCTGGCACGACACCCTCACAAACGGCACCCTGTAGATGCTCGATCCTTCAATCTCTGGTGGATGCTCCATCTGGGATCAATACTCCCACCACCGCTCCCTCACGATCGGATTCGGTGAATCTGTTTGCTCCATGGTCCAGAGGAGCAACTCTATGTACACCCGCGCGACTCCCTCTGGGAGTATTGCCGCCTTTTCGCTCTGTTGTAGATATTTGCCGATGGATGTCACCGTCGCCGCTAGTTGGTCCTTGTTGTCAAACCAAGACTGTATCTCCAACATCCTAGCTAGCTTCACAGGGTCGCCGTCTGCGATCCTCACGTATCGGTTGTACTCCTCCATCGATCTACTTCTCCACACCACCTTCACTCGCCGGCGGTAGTTTTTGAATGGAAGAGGAGAGGAGCAGCGCTGGTTTTGGATTAGAACGGGAGAGGAGCGATGCTGGTTTTGGATTGGAACAGGAGAGGAGGGGCGGTGGTTTTGAAATGGAAGAGGAGAGGAGCGGCGCTGGATTTAGATTGGAACAGGAGAGGAGCGGCGGTGGTTTAAGAGGATAAGAGCGGAAGAGCGGCACTGGTCTGGGATGTATTTTTTTTGTTTTGCGTATTTTGGGTCAGAGTTTCACCACGTACTGTATTTGACAAGCAAAATGTGAATGCATGTCACCAAAAATTGTATCGTTTGGTTCGTATCTGAATGTACTTTCAAATTATATTATTTTTGCAACGTATAACATATATTTTATTTGTGAAAATCATGGTCAATTATGACCCAGAATAAAAGGTAGACTAGTTAATGTGGGGTTGCTTTCTTAATTGAAGGGTAAATTGATTTTGATTTTGATCCAGTCACAGCGCGCCGGCCCTGTCGTCCAATCCTAAATCGCTGCCGCACGCTCCTCTCCCTCTTCTGCATTGCAAAACCACCTCCTCTCCTCTCCATCATCTCCATTCCAAAACCACCGTCTCGCCTCTCCCTATTCTCCATTGCAAAACCACCTCCTCTCCTCTCCATCATCTCCATTCCAAAACCACCGTCTCGCCTCTCCCTCTTCTCCATTGCAAAACCACCTCCTCTCCTCTCCATCATCTCCATTCCAAAACCACCGTCTCGCCTCTCCCTCTTCTCTATTGCAAGACCACCATCTCTCCTCCCATCTTCCAAAGCTAGCACCGGACCACTCAGAAGGACATTTATGGAGAGCATGCAGCAGGGAATCAGGCAGATCGCCGGCGGCGACCAGGCAAAGTTAGCCAGGTTGAAGGAGATCCTTACTTGGTTTGACAATGAGTGGGAGATTTCGAGGACGGTGAGGGCCATGTGGCAATGTATGCGAAAGAGCGAGACGGCGGCGATGATGGCGACGATGTACATGTATTCCTCGGCGGCAGTCCCGCCGCAGTCCTTCGAGTTCATCGAGTATCTCCCCTGGGCGATGGAGCAGACAGATTCGCCCGAGGCGAAAGTCGGGCGGAGGTGGTGGGTGTACAGGTCGAAGGTCGAGCACCCAGAGGATAACGAATCGATCGAGTACGGTGTGCCGTTCGTGAGGGTGCAGAGCCAGCCGGAGCCACAGGAGTATTCATTCTCCCACCGCAAGAGGAGGCCGGATGGCACCACGTCGCTTCCCCGCCGTTCTCCATGGTTCCCTCGACGCTCGCCTCGTTTCAATGGTGGCAGTAGGGTTTAAGGTAAGCTTCACACTAACCTAATCTTCCACCTTCTCATGCTTACAATCAGTGTGACAGCTAATGAAAATCATGCTTACAATCAGTCTCCGAGTACTACACCAATCACCCAGAAATAGCTCTGGACCATTGGTCAAAGTTGTGACACTGTGTACAAATAAAGAAAAATAGATTGGTGCTTCTTTCAGAAAAGAGTAGTCCCTAGAAAACTACCAATATAAGCTACTAGTATTTGGTTAGAGGATTTGCTGCCGAGAAAGATCCATCCACAGAGAGCACCACACATCCCACTGGTGGTGGTGGATGCCAATGCGTGGATGGAGCATGGTTGGTGTCGGTAATTTTTACTTGGCACACCTTGCACTCTGCATATATGCCGGTTCCATCCGTACATTTGTGCAGTTCCACCAAAATGCAGCTGAATAACCCTGTTTGCACAGATAATGAAAAAGCGTGATTACATTATAGTGGCACTAGTTGATGAAACACGCAAAATAAATAGAAGAAAATATTGTGATAGTATCATAGTATGCCATGCTGCGAGTGCGAGATGGGCCCTGCGACGCCTCATACGGTACGCCACACCTCATACTGGAAATCGTCCCAAGTCTCCCCGATACACCTTCTGCCAGTGATGAACATCAGTGTACAACGGTAGTACAAGGAGGGGCCTTGAGACTTTCAAATCTCTATTTCTGTGCAGATCAACTAAAATTAAGCACCCCAGTTTGCAGAAACGCTTAAACATTAACAATGGGACTAGTTGATGAAACATACATTAACGAAGAGAAGCACTTTCTTTATCTACATTGGAAATGAAATGATAGAGAGGACACTCGCTCTATTTTAACTGTATTATTACTTCATTTTATCAGTGACACTAGGGTCAAGCAGGTGGCAAACAAGGTGTACTGTGTGTCGCAAGGATGAAGGTCGTGGGTGATTAGACTGGGATGCTGAAGCTGGCTCTTTCAGTCCCTATCTTCCCCTTGATGTTTCTGTGGTAGCATTTGGGTTGTAATCCAAACTTGGTCGAGCTGGTGCTGCGTCCCCCTACCTGCCTAGCTTATGTGGCGAACTTGTCTCCTGCTAGTACTCAGTCTGTTCTAGTAGTAGTTGCATAACTGCCCATTTACACTGAGATGTTGTCGGATAATGGTTCTCTATGGTTGGGTTTCTTTAATGAAATCGGAGGGAACCCCCTCTTTCAATATATAAAAAATAGTGGCACTAGCGGTGCCAAAACATTGCCTCAAATTAATAGTGCCACTAGATTAAGGTGCAAAATAATAACATTACTGCTTTATCATGGCAGTGCCAAAACAGTAGCACAAGAGCAGGATCAACATGCCGGATCTTTGGGCAAACGTTTAGACAAAAAAGGAACATACCTCATGATGGGAACCATATCTGCAGTCAACGCCATCGTAGAAGGGATGACACCAGTCACCAACATGGATGATTCAATTCATGGGACCTTTTGGTGTAGTTCACCTAAAATGAAGCAATGTCCCATGAGCTAGCAGCTTCTTCTTCGTTTTTTTAAGAAAAGGGCTCTAGCCCCGGTTCCATTTCCATCAGAAAACGAAACCCACAGAGCTTCTTCTTCATTAGTTGCAATAAAATTGAGCAACATCAAGGTTGGTCGTGAAGCTCCTGGAATGTTCAACTATAATTTGGATATCATTTGTGCAGTTCAACTAAGATCAAGCGTGAAATGTATATCTCTGTTTGCAAAAAAAGGTGGAAAGGAGGGTGACTAACAAGTGATGAAACATGCATCAAATGAAAAAAAGAATGTTCCTTATCTGAATGGCAATCGTACAATGACAGTAGCAATTTCTAGCAGCATTGCTAGATATTAGTGTGGGCATTAGGATTAACTATGACAACCGTTAAATACGACATTACTTTAATGGTGCCATTGCTTCATTTTACCAGCAACATTACATTAACAGCTGCTACAGAGTCGGTATTTGGGCACGGGAGAGTAGGCGGACAAGGACAGTTGCATCTCTAACGAAAAGAAGCAACTTATCTTAATGGGAAATTTAGCAGGACATGAAAAAAAGTGCCATTGATCCATATTACTGGAGGCATTACATTGAAAACAACATTGGTTTAACGTGTCCTTACTTTTAACAGTGCGACTGCTACATTTTACTAGTGGCATTACATAAGAGCGGCTCGGGGCAACAAACATCAGAAGAGGATATCTGGGTTGGTCCCATTTTTGTTCGGTGTATAGCCACCTTATACTGTGTGAGGCTAGCAAATCTAGTGCTGGACTTACTATCTTGACTTGTCCCCCAGTCCCCACTTTGTTTCCTTTTTCAACCAATAGATCGGGTTTATATTGAGTTTGTACTGCGTTCCCTTTATTTCCCTATTATACCTAGAGACCAGTTGGATAGCCAGTCTCTGCTACTTTTCGCCCCCATTATTTCCTCTTTCGACCAAGTCCTAGATTCAGGTAACAAATCTTCCCCCACCCCCACCCCCTTTCTTCCTTGTTTGAACCAAGTAGTACTAGATTCGAGTGCATGAACTAGTTTTACCTCTTAACATTTAAAATTAGGTGGTTTTCGAACAGCCGGTCGATCCTATCTACGAGGGGGCCTGAGAAATAGTAAAAGATACAAATGCAGCGACGTCAGGAGCTTGGGAAGTAGAGCAAGGCCGGTTTCGAAGGAAGTTATACCTGAGGGTTGCCGGGATGTCGCTAGGTGGGCGGTGGGAGGCCGGATCTGCCCACACTACGGCAGCGAGGAAGAAGGGGTGGGAGGCCCTCCCTCGCCAGCGATGCTTGGGAGAGAACGACAAGGCACTCTAATCGGGACGCGCCGGCAGTGGGTAAGAGCCGTCGCCGAGGACGACCGCGTGAACGTTGCACCTTCTCACCTTCCCCGACGGAGAGGATCCTGCTGGATCTGTGACCAACGGTGGGCAGAGAGAGAGAGAGTGTGGCCACCGCTATCGTGTTTAGATCTGGAGAGGACGAGACAGTGTGAAGAGAGCAACACTAGCAAGCAAGCGCAGAGGCTCCTGCCTATATAGTGGAGTACTAGTTTTCTTTTGTCTACCGGAGCCGGCTTGACCTCGGCAATGACTGTTGAGAAGTCTTCATGCATGTGCCCTGGAGGCGTAGTTGTCGTCATTTTGATCTGAAGCACCGGATTATAACATATAACACGAAAAAATGCCACATGACAAGAAATCATGACCTCACTGCCCAAAGGAGACAAGATGAATCCCGACGGACAAACTAGACGAGGATCAAAGTTCAAATTAAAGATAAACTTGTAGAATAGGGGTCCGTCGATAGATGTCCTAATTAACATAGCCGGCTTGACCTAGATGGCAGCCGAGTTGTCTTCGTGCATGTGCCCCCAGTGACTAGCCCAACTCAGTTGTCGCTGTTTAACCCTCGCAGTGATCCGAAGCACATGACACCTAATTTTGCGAGATGACAAGAAACCATTTTTTAGATTTGTCACCAGAACTACAGCCCCGTACAACATAGCCTGCACGATATGTAGACAATAGCCAATCCAGGCGTGTCTGCTGGAGTTTGGTCACATGCATGGACGAACTGATCTTCCGTGTCTTGCAGGGATCGTCCAGGTACCAACGTATGTACTCCTACAACACTTCTCTAGTAGTACTATCGCTCGTCTCTCTCTTCTATTAACTCACCCGACTTGCGGGGCCGGGGAGTGTGCCTATGGTCGGTTCTCAATTGCGGTCCCACATGTGTGTGCAAACGCAATATGACGCGTGTTCCATTCAGAGAGCGGCGTGCCAGACCGACCGACCATCTGGGGTGCGACGCGAACGCGACGGGCGTGCTGTATACACCGTACATGTGTACCGCCGTTTTCTTGAGGCTTTGATCCATGGCGCAATCCATCGATACAAAATTAGTATATTGTACTATTTAAAAGTTAGGGGCGGGGCTTTTCCTGCGCGGTAGGTGGGGCAGTTCCGGCTAGTCGGTTCGACAGAGACACGAGAAGATGAGGGAGTAGGCTGCTGCAAACGTCGGGCTGTTTGATTTGACAGTGAGTTACTGCTGTACAGGTGGGGCCCCGTGATTTGACTTGCCATTATCATTTTAACTGCGGCGCTATGACTGGCGTGAGTCTCCTGATTCCGGACCACCTCCATACAGGTACCTCTCCCAATGCTCCACCATGTAGAGGCTGGCTCTTGCATGAGAGCCCACTCCTCCACTTTTTCCTTGCCTCTTTCCTCCACATATGCAAAAATGCCATGTAAAGCGGGCTTATAGCCCACTATTGTACTCCCTCCATTCCAAAATAGATGACCCAACTTTGTACTCCCTCCGTTCCAAAATAGATGACCCAACTTACTTGCTCCTAGAGGTGCTAAGCTTGCCACATAGGCATAAAGTCTGATGTGGCAAGTTAATTAAGAAGAGAGATACTAGTTTGGTGACCCAAGGAAGAAACGGTGCTAAGCGTGTGTACCTAGGTGAAAAGACAATTTTGAGTCTATAGTTAATTAAATGAAGCAAACCTAGCAACAAAAAACTAAGCACCTATGCATTGGGGACTTGATTGCTAAGCCATTTAATGCCCTTAGCACTTCATCTAAGCACCATTTCATTGGAAGAGGTCACTCCTTGGCAAATGCAAGAAATACTACGAAGAAAGAGATAGAGAGAAGTAAAAAAAATACTCTTATAGCCAACCTTATTGCTAACCTTGTTGTAGTACGAGTGACTAATTGATGACTATGTAAGACATGCCAACATCAGATAGCCTAACGCATCGTGTTAAATCTCCAAGAGCGCAACCGCGCGAGCGAGGCGACGGTCGTGGTAGGCGGCGCGACCATGATACGGGCTGTGGCAGCCCTTGGATCTGAGATCGAACAGTCGCATGCTAAGTTCCTGAAAATTTGTAGAATAACCCTCCAGGATAGGATATTCACCCATAGGTCTAGAATCACGCCATGCAACCGTTCGATCTCAGATCCAAGGGCTCTCGGAAGCCCGTATCATGGGAGAATGGAAAGCTTCGTATCACCTGTGATTTTCCCAACGCTTGACATGACATCGAAAGCCATTTAATTGGGCGTCGAGTAGACATGACATCTAATTGGCCCCCATAGCACTGTGCATGAATCCATTTATCCAGAAGGCAAGCCACTACCCTGCCGTTCGCACGCCCCACTCAGCATTTTTACAATCGAAAAACCACTGGCAGTTCGCTCCTACTCGTCCCCGGACGTCCTTTAACATTACGGGATTTCGCTCCTAGTCATCCCGTCCTTTCACATTACGGCAGTTCCACTAATCCTAACCCTCCTCCCAAACTCATGGCGTCCCAAATCTCCATGATCGGCAGTGAATACAAGGTTAGAACCATCACCGGCGATGAGTTTGACGTCATCTACACCCGTTCTTCCGCGACGGTGAAAGGATGCCTTGCTCGCTTCAGACGCATGTTCGAAAACTCAAATGATGAGTGGATCGCTGGGCTAGATGTTGAGTACACCACAGTCCTGGGACAAGAGAAGGATCTAAAGGAGGAAGAGAAGAAGAAGCCCGCCGTGATCCAGGTTTGCGTGCATGACTTATGCTTGGTTTACCACATATGCCATGCCGACGTTGAGTGCGAGGAATTTAAGAACTTCCTCAAGGGCGGCCTAGTCAAATTCGGTACTGTAGACTTTACGAACGACAAAAGAGTCCTGGGTCGGATAGGCCTCGTTGTAGGCAACCCCTTTGACCTCCAGAAGAATCGGCTGCTGCCATCCCGTGGTCAGCCTTCAATGCTGACCCTGGCAGGAGCCATGGTTCATCCTTCGTACGGTAACTAGAGAAACCTCCGTACACGTTTCATCGTCATGCATGGCAGTGGAATGTACTAGATATAGACCACATCCACTACGCTGCAATGGATGGCTACCTTTGTTTCAATATCTACAAGGGTTGGATGAAGAGCAAGAGCCAAGTGTGCGGTTCAAGCAAAGAAGTATCGGCCAAGAGGAAGAGGGACAAGGACGAAGTCGAGGACGTGGACGAGGACTCCGAGTAAGGTGGCAGTGTCATTTCTCATGGTGGTTCTAATGTTGTGTCTACCGGATTAGTTGCATAGTTTAATTTCAGGTGTGCTTAGTTTAATTTGAGGGGTGTGTTGTGCTGAGCCCCCAGCAGAACTATGTTATGTTTCTTCTCATTATATTTTGTACTGCTGAGTTTCTGGTCATTTAATGTGCATAATTCAAATTTGAACTACAAGCACATGCTCCCGTGCACCAAAGTTGATTGAAAAATCACATGTGTGTCCTCGGGTGAATTTCTAGGTCCCATGCAAGAAATGGAATGAGATTCAAACATCTGGGCATCGTGGCTCGGCCGAGAACATTGAGAAGCTTGGTTTTAAAATTCTTGTAAATCCAATACACGCCTGAAAATCATGAAACTTGGCATGGTGTCATGTCATGGTACTACCATGCTGTGGTAAAAATATTTGCAGAATAGGAACAAGTTTTGGTATAAGTTTCTTGCAAACCGGAGCTTCTCTCAAGAAGGCTCGTGGTTCTGAGAGGGAACGTGTCACCTTTGTGTGCATAATTCAAATTTTAAATACAAGCACATGCTCTAGTGCACCAAACCTGGTTGAAAAATCACATGTGTGTCCTCGGGTAAATTTCTAGGTCCCATGCCAGAAATGAGAATGAAATTCAAACATCTGGGCGTCATGGCTCGGCTGGAAACATTGAGAAACTTGGTTTTTTAATTCCTGTAAATCCGAAACACGCATGATAATCATGAAGGCTTGGTGTCATGACATGGCACCAACATGCTGTGGTAATTTTGCTGTCCGAATTGCGAGGGCGCACACATTAACAATCAACAAAGTCATTTTGGAACAACTGCTGTCACGTTACAATCGGAAACACAAGTATTATTGAAACCGTGGGCGTTCTATTTACCATTTACGTGCCGCCATGCGTCCCCTTTTTTTATTAGCTAGGAGGCACCGTGCAGGGTAGCTATTTGAGTACGGGAGGCGTGCGATCAGACCCCTGCGCGTGCTTATCGGGAGGAGAGCCCTTTGACCTCCATCTGCCGTCCACCTCTGTCCCAAGGTCTCCATTAATGGCGCCCGAGCCTCTGTTTAATGGCGTGGCAATGTCTCACTCGACTGAGATTTAAGAGAGAAAAAAGAAAATCTGAAAAGAAAATTTTGCACGGATCTTGAGGTAAGATCCGACGGACCTATATAGCATCTACTGCGACTTATAGCAAGCCTGTTGAATATATATAAGGACGACGAGAGTGGATAATAATTGTCTTACATAATTAGGAAGATAATTAAAAAAGCCACATGCGGCTACGCCCGAAATACAAAAGGGCAAAACAAGAAGGAAGACGCATACAACGATCTGGCTCGCTGATCTCTACTTTCTTTATGCGTTGCAGGTCGCGGAGACTAGTTCTCGCGGCGGGCGATGATCTCTTTCATCAGTTTCATGTCCTTAATACGCTGCTTGGCAGCATCCATGGATTCCTCCACCAGCCTGTTGCTCTCGATGCGGAACATGGCATTCTCGTCCATAAGTTTCTTGATGAATACGCCTGTCCTCTGCAACAAGGTAGCGGTCTCCTCCTCCTGCTTCGCCCTCAGCAGGTCGCGCTCGCCCCGGAGCTTCGCATTGCCCTCCCCTAGTTGCCGGATGACGCCGGTAGCCTCGTCTTGCAACCTCGCCCAGCCGGAGATCTGATCCATCTGGCTATGGACCATCGCATGCATGCGCCTGTAAGAGTCCTCGCCTGCCCGCGAGAAATTTTCCCAGGCCGCCACGGCGCGGCAGGACCTCCGTGCTGCTTCGGTGGCGCGGCGGGACATCTTTGCTGCTTCCGCGGCGTGGCCGGGCTAGTCTGCTACATCGACGGCGCGGCGGGACCTCCGTGCTGCTTCGGCGGCACGGTGGGACCTCTGTGCTGCTACTGCTGCGCAGCTGGACATGCCGGCTGCTTTCGCGGCGAGGCGGGACATCTCTCATGCTTCCTCTTCCATGCTCACCTCTCCATGGTGGAAATCTCTCTACCCAGAACTCACGCTGGCCATGGCTTGATTGACTTGACTGTTTTTTGTGGATGAGGAGTTGAGGATGAATGTGCAGTCATCTTAGCATAGTAGTATTTATAACCGAGTACTACTAATACGCTCCTAAGTGGGAAACCATTTAGGTTTTGATCGGTGTGAACAGGTTTGCAATTAAATATAGCGTGGTAGTAGTAGTAATTTGGAATGTGACGAGACGCGCTCAAAATTTATTGACGGTTCTAGTTTCGAAGTGCGGCACTATTCCCGGATGGCGTAACGTCGGCACGTTTTCTCGGCCGTGGTGTAGCATATGCCATGGTACTAGTTCTTTTTCTACTGTTGTGTACGTGCAAAAACTGGCACCGTCGGATACATATCTTATGCTTGGCGTTCGACAGGAATAGCCTCGTGGCGAGCTATAGACTAGTCTTTTTTCAGACGCATTACACCTATCTCTCGGGACTGCTCACACGCACCATCACTGCTCCCTAGGTCGATGCCACCCACATATACTTGTCCTCTGAGAAGAGGTGCACACACGCGCTCGTCCTCTCTCACACACGCATCTGTAGCTACGAATTGTAGTGTTCTTAACCATCCGATTGGCTCTATCATAGGTTTCATGTTGCTCCTTGGCCTTGAGATTGAGAAGTTTAAAACGCGGAGGCTAAGATGGAGGCGCGAGGTTTTGGTTAATGTGCGGGCCGCACACGGCACCAACACGACACGAGCTTCATCTGCCTGGTGCGCATGCAGTCGGGTGAGTTGTCCAAGTATAGACACAACCAGGCCCTCGTTGGTATCCGCGCTTCGACTTTGGATGGTCATAGTGGAGAGTAACATAGACTAGTTACTAGACTATGTTACTAGTACCTTCATAGTGGGTAGTGTCATATAGTATATGCATAATTTGGTGATGAGCGCTCTCTATATGTACCACCTTTTTTCTTTAATTTCATCTTGTTAGTTTTGCTCCATGGCGCAATCCATCGATACTACTACTGTACAAATGTATACATTTTTTAAAAGGCTAGAGGGCAGGGCAGTCTAGCTTGGTCCTTTTCACGACAGGCGAGGGCCTTTGTGATTTGACGGCTCATTATTGATGAAAGGCGAGGCCTTGTGATTTGACTGCTCATATAAATGTGTCAACGACCTGAGGAGGAGCAAAGAACCGTGCGGTATACTCAAGTTTTCCACTGGAGTAGTACTACGACGGAGGAGCACGAAACACGACAGCCCAGTGCCATATGGCGATAAAAAATGATCTAATTTGCTAGTCATCTCATTGTTAGAATTGTTCTATTCATGCCTCGCAGAGAACGTGACACGTGCGGCAAAACACCCGAAGCAAAAGAAGAAACACAGGAGCAAAAGAAGGAAGATTATCACCCCAAATGATCTAATTCGCTGCGGAGTCGTAACTGCTTCTTCATCGCCTCCACGACCTCCATCTCCTTGCACGTCTCCTCCGCCATCTTCTTCATTCTGTCCATGACGCGGGATTTCTCGACGCGAGCCTTCATCATCTGTTCCACGGCCGCATTACGTACCTTGACAGCAGCGGGGCGCTCGATGCGGAGCTTCGCCAACTCCTCCTTCTGTTCCATGACGAGGGCCTGCAGCATCTTCATCGAGGAACTACTACTCTCATGCAGCTTCTTCCAGCCGGCGTTCTTCTCCTTCAGCAGGTCGAGCTCGTGGCAGAGCTTCGCCTTGTCCTCCTGAAGTTGCAGGATTTTGCCGGTCGCCTTCTTCTCTGAGGCAATGCTCTTCTTCAGCAGCATCACCAAGCCGGTGGTCAACTCCCCCTGCTTATTGAGCTCAGCGGGCATGTCGTCGAGGCTCTCCTTCAACAGCTCCACCTAGCCGTGGATGAACTCCTTCTGCTTATTGAGGTGCTTATTGAGCTGATCGGGCATGCCGTCGAGGGATAATGACTCCAGCGCCGCCAACTCGGCATGTTCGCCTCCGCGGCTAGGGCGCTCCTGGGAGCCATCGCCAGCCCGTGAGAGACCTTTCGAGGTCTCTGCGTGGCGGCGAGCCCTCTTTCTTTTCCGCAGCCCTGGTTGCCGCTCCCTTGTTACGAGTAGTTCTCGACCTAGAGCTCTGCGCACCGGACATGGCAAGGACGGGCGGAGAAGAAGAACTTATGAGGAGGAAAGGTAGAGTAATTTTCGGTTAGGTAGTTCCTCTTTTTTTAACATAAGTACTAGCACTAGTACTAATACCTGCATAGTGGGAACACGTTCAAGTTTGGTATGTACTAGTAGGTGTGAGCAGGCTTGCACTTAATTGTAGCACTAGTACTTTGGAATGTGATGGGAACAAGGTAAAGATAAATTGATGGGTTTTGGTTTCGAGGCCCGAAACGGCTCCCGATGAGTTTAGTGGAACATAAATTTCAAGTAGACTACACTGCTCAGATGCGTAAATATTATGTTACTGTCAAAAATACGAAGGCGACCAATTGAAGTACTACTAGCAACCCATGATTTAACTACTCGCATGCGCGCAGTGGAGTAGTAATGTCTTTCTTCCGCCCTCGCGCCCACTCAATTTGCATGCGCTGTATTAATTGACCATCAATGAAGTGAAGGACTTTACACGCGTCAAATTATCACATGGGGTGGATCTTGGTACAAAATTGCATCCGCCCGTGTACCCGCGTGTGCCTGCGAGGGAATGAGTGCGTGCGTGGCGTGCGTGCACATCTTCGCTTCGTGCATGTACCGCCAGTGTGGCTCAGGGAGGACGAGTACATTCTTCTGGAACCAGCAGCACGTCACTGTGATCAATCCACACAAGGATGTCGCGACAACGCCTCCACATGTGCCACATGGCTTCATGAACTGTAAGAGAGACACTGTGTAGCATGCCATTGTGTTTTGCACATACTCGAAGTACTAGTAAGGTACACGTGCATTGCACGCGTCAGCTTTTGCAACCAAATTATGAATAAATACCACACTATAGCATGTAAGCTCTGAGTCATATATGCCTGATGTAGACCTTCGTTTAATTCTTATAGTTCATCTCATTCAAAATAAATTAGTTTTTATAAAAAACCTAGGGCCTCTTTGATTCGTAGGATTTCCAAAACGCGGGAATAGGAAAAACATGGGATTAGAGTGGAATGTCGTCTTGAATCCTACAGGATTGACGAGTGTTTGATTGTGCATAGAAAAAACGTAGAATTCTTTCAAAGTGGTTTGAGTGGATGGGATGTTTCCTATGAAATCTAGTGCAAATGAATCATATGGAAAAATTTCTATGGTTTACAATCCTACGAATCAAACAACCAAGATAGGGAAAATTCCTAAGGATTAGAATCCTCCAAAATTCCTTTGAGAATCCTTTGAATCAAAGAAGCCCTTAATCTATTTTATGATTCATGGAATTGTGCGTTGTAAAGCATAAAGTAAAAACAAATAATGGCAATTCAACTAGAAAAAAAGTTTGGGCAGTTATGATACGAAAGATTCTAGAACAAAGGAGAACCACTGTTGTTTTGAGATTTGTGCATTATGCTTAAGTTCAACCATGGAGTCTGCTAGATTAAACATGTGGCAAAATCCGGTGGGGGGCTAGAAGATGGTGCGAGGGGCCGAGTGGAGGGAGACAATGAAGGAGTGCACAACTGCGAGATCGATATTTAGAGAGAGGGGGCAAGAACGTGTGCTGTTGCGCGTAGTGGCGGAGCCATGAAAAATGTCCCATGAGCTAGGGGGCCAAGCATTGCTAATCCTTTACGAGGAGGACCAATTCATCAACTTAAACCATTTTTACCAGCAATTGTCTAATGATCACATTCATATTAGCCTTGATATATAGTGATGTTAGGGGGGGCAAGGCCCTTGCTGCCCTCTGTCTTCGCCATTGTGCGTGCGTTTGAGAGATGAAGCGGAAGACATGGATGATGAGAGGGGGGCATTGGATATATAATTGATGTGGGTGTATTAGCTATATATGTAATCCTATATAGAGAGGTATAGATTGATCGATGTGGACATGGGAAAGAGGGTGAGACCTCACTAGATATATAGATTGATCGGTTTATGTGGAAAACTATGAAAGACCTAGCTATATACACACACACATAGAGGAACCTCGATCATTGCACATGCACATGAGAGATAAAGAATGCCCGATATGATGGAGAGTGGGATGTGTGTGTGTGTGCCTTCATGTGAGACCGACCTGAAGAAAAAGATTGCATGTGTGCGATGGATAATGCCGACTGGTAGTGTGTGTGCATGCGTGCACGAGAGAAAGTTAGTGGTTCAATTATAAAGAGAAGACCAATGTGTGGGTGTAAAAGACTAGGTGAGGTCATAATCAATGTAAAGTTGAATTCAAATATTTGAACAAGAGATCATGATGTTTGAGACCCATGCATGCATGAATATAACAGAGATCTGCGCGGTGTGGTTTGGAAACGAGCAGGTTGTAATGTATACACATTGAACAAGGTCAGACTAGTTTGAATTTGAGATGCCGATGGCAGACATCGTTTGGCCACATTGCATCCGTGCATGGACACACTATTCTAATTGGAGATGATGGGTGGCTTTCGCATCACATATCTATATCTATACCCCTATATATATTATATTTTATATTTTTTATATAGTGTGCGGATGACTTTAACTTTGAAAGATGGCCGTTGGATGAGGCCTATCCGATGGTGCAGAGCTGGCAAATTTGAGCACTACTGGCCGTTGGATATCATCTAGATTCCACCAGATTTTGCCACATGTACAATCTAGAAGACTCTATGGTTGAACTTAACCATAATGCACAAACCTCAAAACACAAGCACTTCTTCTTTGTTCTAGAATCTTCCGTATCAAAATTGCCCAAATGTTTTTCTACATGATTTGTTTTTACTTTATGCCTTACAACGCACAATTCCATGAATCTTAAAATAGATTAGCTTTCTTATAAAAACTAGATGATTTTGAATGAAATGAACTATAAGAATTAAATGAACATCTACATCATGCATATATGACTCAAAGCTTACATGCTATAATGTGGTATTTATTCATAATTTGGTTGCCAAATCTCATGCGTGCAATGCACATGTACCTTACTAGTCTAAATGGTGTCTGTGTGTGTTGTGCGTGTTAAACACATTGTACGTAGTATATCATACTAGTCTAAATTGTCTTTTTTGGTTCACGTTAAGCTTGTTCTCCCAAAATTTCGAGCCGCGCCTTGTTATGCCGAAATTTCAAGCTAGCGTCTCTGTCTATCATGCTGCGAAACTCCTGCCTCTTCAACCCGCGCCTTGTTACCCCGAAATATTTAAGATAAATCTTTGTCTAGTTGTGCTCTGACTACTCCCTCCATCTCAAACCGTGCCTTGCTATTCCAAAATTACAACGCGCGCGAAAACTCCCACCTCCTGTGAAATCCCGACACGCGAAATGCCCATGATACCCCTGAACCGAAAGAACCGCCTCAAATCGGTGGGGGTACTTTTGTAACTTACCCCACATTTCAAACAAGCGCATCCCTAAGCCATTGTTCCCACTCCCATCCCATCCGCCCACCAATTCGTACACCGAGGCCGCAAAAACCCGCAAAGCCCCACACCCTCCTCCGCCCGCCACCCAACCGGAGCCTCTTCCCCGACGATGTCGTCCACAGCAACACCTCGACGTCCCTCATCCACCGTACCGGATGAGGATCCGTCGTCGATCTGGTCGTCCCCCCGGTTCAGCCACCCCGTCCTCCACCTCCAAGGAGCTGCCCCGACGTTCCCCTCGTCTTTCGCGCCACCTCCACTCCCACACCGCCGTCTTCACCTGCACCACCGGAAGAGCAGCATCATCACCGTTTCCTCGGATGAAGCTGCGGCCTAATCGGCGCCACCAAAGAGGTTGTACACTAATCGCCGCATTATCTTCTTGATTCGATCTCACGGTGCTCCCGGCGCTCGGTCCCGAGCCGACACGGCGCGGCTCCATCCACGGTGGCGTCGCCGGCCACTTCCTCCATGGCGTCGCTCCCTCGGCGGCGATGTCCACATCAGTAGGAGCCGCTGCTGCTTTAGCTCTCACTCGCGCTGCTGCTCTGCTCTTGCTCTCGGTCCCCTGCCTGGTCTGCTCTTGCTCTTGTTCTTGATCGCGCTGCTGCTCTCGCTCTTGCTCTTGCTTGCGATGCTGGTCCGATTTAGCTACACTTCACTCGACTGAATCGACTTTTGGGTCAGTCGATTTTCAGGGGGTGGGGGGGCTTGCCGGAGTTAAGGAAGAACCAGCCGCAGCGGGGAGGGGGGCTCGCTG
>NC_057808.1:418183865-418276319 GCF_018294505.1 Triticum aestivum | reverse complement strand
GGAGAGGTACCCCTCTATCTATCTTAGGGTTCAGGGTGGGGGTGGTGGTTGCCGGCGGTGGTGGGGCGGTGGGGAGTGTTTTCGGGGCGGGCAGGGTGGCGCCACCGGCCACGGGCGGCGGGGGGCGGCAGTTTGGCCGGTGGTGGCTGGCGGCTCAGAGGGGTGGAGGTTGAAGATGAACTGCATGCCCTTGATATCGTATTCAACGGCTGCAAAATCGAGTTAGCAGAGATGAAAAAGTCAGTCGACTGACGTGTTGCCTCACCTCTAGTGCGTTCATTTTCGACAGTAAAATTCAGTTTCGACAGCAAAATTCAGTTTCGACAGTTAAGTTCAGTTTCGACAGTTAAATTCAGTTTCGATAGTTAAGTTCAGAGATGAGCGGCTGATGTATTTTACATCTAGCACTTTGTGGTTATGTATTTTACGTCATCTATTGGAGATGCTATTAGAATTCCACTCTGGTTAACGTTGTCTCCCTTGTCCTGCATCAGCCTCGGCGTCATACAACTCACTGGAGCTGCTTTAACGACGAAACCCTCCATCAAGCGGAGCAGTACCTCGGGCTCCATCTCAAGACGCCTAAGATCTTCTTCCCGTCCTCCGACAGCCAAGTCAGCCGGAGCATCCTCACCGGCCAACCCAATCACGCTGGGATCGACATGGCTTTGCCAAAGAGGTTGTACACTTGTTGCATCTCTTTTTTACTCTACATGTTATATATATTGTCCACTGAGCACACGGAGTAACGGGAAATACGATTATTTTATCCTACTATATGACAAGCAGTGAGGTACCAGGCAACTTAGCTATCCGTGATGGACTCTCATGAACGCCATCATTATTTATCTCTGTGTGTTTGAGCTGTGCATTTGTCGATGGCCCTGGGAGTTGAGCTAGTAGGGCAGTGGCCTGGGTCCAAAGTAATAGAAGTAGCACAAAAACATTTTTTTAGTGTAGGCTTTTCCTTGCTCATGCCTGCCTACTAGAATCGCCAGTGCTTGAAAGGAAAAGTGAATGGAAATAGGAATTGGAAAGTTTCGTATGGTACTACTTTTCATGAATTTGGTGCAAAGGAATGGAGCAAAGGAAAACTGTAGGATTTGTGCCTTTAGTGTCTCCTTGAAAGAAAAACCGTAGGAATTTTAATTTCCACTTGTCCTCCTTTTCAAATTCCTATTCATGAAGCACAAGACTAAGAGATAGTAGCATAATAGCATTATAACCATACATTTTCTTGTGGTTTGACTTAATCTCACCATGCTTCTTTGCATCCTGTGATCTTCCAATTCTTGTGAACCAAACACCCAGATTGGTAGAAATCCTGTGTTTTTTAATTCTCTGTTTTGCACGTGCCATCCTATCCTATTCTTGTCTATTTCCTATCCCTGCATTGTTAGAATCCTCAAATTCAAACAAGCCCTTACACAATTACTTCTGTTACAGATATGTGTCAAAGAAAACCTTGTGTGGTTTGTCCTTCTCCTACGGTGCTGTGTTCCACCCCAGCTCAGCTGCTCCAATGACGGAAGGGTGTCGGGGGTTGGGTGCGACATATGCCAATGGATGGCTTATCATGGTGGGAGCGAGTAGAACGTCGCCGGTGCCTGGAAGCGGGATAACGCGTAGACACGAACGCCGGCACACTTTACCCAGGTTCGGGGCTCTCCTAGGAGATAACACCCCTAGTCCTGCTCTGCGGGGTCTCCGCATGATCACTAAGGCACAAGTGAATACAATGGTGCTCCTCGAGCTGTATGCTAGAGGTAGGAGAAGGCAAGGCTAGCTCTCTCCTTTCTCTATGGGTTGGTCTAGTTCTAACAGGTTTGGAACCCTTTGCATGGGTGCCTTGGGGGTTTATATAGGCCTACCCCCCAGGGGTACAATGGTAATCCAGCCGGGTGTAGGACCCGACTGTCAGTCTCTCTGGTTGCCGGCTTCTCCGCCGTCTGTCGGGGCCCGCCGCCCGGTGGGCCCCGCCGACTGGTCTGGTACGGGGCTGACAGGCCACCCCCGCCGCTCACGGGTATTGTCGGCTGCTGATCACTGTTGCCGTGATGCTAATGACGCAGGCACAGTCAGGGGAGCGTGGCTACAGCTCCGCCGCCTGGCGGGCGATTACCGCGTCTCGTCTGGTTAATGGCGTGTGGGGCCCGTGGAAGGGGCGGGCCGACCTCCCTCGGGTCCGACTGGTGGGGCTCTAGCCGTCCTTCGGGCTCTCGCTGATCTGCGGGGCCCGTCGTCCTTGGGCCGTATCGACAAGCCGTCGTGGGAGCAGGGCCCCGCCTGCTTGTGGTGACGTCGGGTATGGAGTGGCAACAGTGCCGCACCGGGCGGAGATCTCCGCCAGTACGGGGCACTAGGGGCCGGCTTCTCTAGAAGCCGCCAACTAGGAGTCGGCTTGTCTTGAAGTCGGTTTCTAGGACTCGGCCGTCTACGGGCAGCCGGCTATTCCTCCAGCCGGCCACCAGAAGACGGCACTTCATCTTGGTGCCTTGAGGGGCGCAGCCAGCCCCGATGTCTTCAAAGGTTCTAGGCCTCGGGTTAGCCTACCCGTGGCCCATTACTCCGACAGTAGTCCCCGAAGCTGGTGAGGTGCCGCGGCTGAGCAGCCGAGGAGCCTCAGCAGTTTCTTTCTCGGAGTGCTTCAGGTGGAACTTCGTCCGACTTCTGTCGGGCCGACTGGCGGGAGTCGGCCTCGCCCAGTCTGACTTATCCAAACTTCGAACGCGTCGGCGGGAACCAAGTGGTGTGCTAGCTAAGCCTCCAGGACGCCGTCCGTTATGGGCTTGTCACATGGCAACGAGCGGCCGGGCCAGGCTGCCAACCCACGCTCACGATGGGACATGCCTGCTGGCGGGGCCCGCCACTACCACGACTCGGCACGCGAGCGGATCCGCTGCGGCCGAGGTGGGCGGTTGAGTTTCCCGCGGAGTTACTGCGCGCAGTAACTCGCGCGATAGACATGGGGGCGTGGGGTCATGGGCGCAGTAAATCCCACGATCGCCCCCTCGGCTTCGCAGCCTCTAGGCCTATAAGTAGGGGGAGGAGGGGGAGCGGCAGAGCGCGCGCGTCCCTCCTTCCCATTCTTTCCTCCTCCTCTTGCCGTAGCGCCCCCAAGCCACGCTGAGCGCTGTGGTGGTCGTCTCCGATGAGCTCATCCCCCAATCCCACGCCCCCATGGCGCGCTCCGGAGCATGGGACGGCTCCGAAGTTCACGACGACCACATCGATTTCCTCCGCCAGACGCGGCGGCTTCCCGGCAAAGATTACGTGAAGGTCCACCTCACGCCGAAGAGGGAGATCTCGCCGACGCTGGAGGAGGGCGAGCCGGTCGTCTTCCGCTCGCACTGCCTGCGCGGCCTCGGACTACCGGCGAGCAGCTTCTTCAAGTCCTTCCTCGAGATCTACGGTCTCCAACCGCACCACCTCACCCCGAACACGGTGTCAGGACCGATTTTCGGGATATTAATTTCCTAGAAAATGGCCCTTGTGCTCACCATCCCCAGGATTACTGTTAGCTGATGAGGCACCAACTTGATACAGAAATTCCAAGCAAAGTACAAAATATGTAGTACAAGACCATTGTGGCCTCTGAGTACAACAATTGGTTTCTAGTGGTTGATGGCGGAAGCGGTTTGTGGTTCATCTGCGTCTATGGGACTCCATTTCCCACAGGAACAGCTGACCAGGATAACTCCTATCTTCGTGAGGCTGCTATCTCCATTGCGTAGGTTCCGGGGCTGTCGTCGCAACGCTCCTCTCCACGCAAGAAATCTGGCCAAGACAATAGCCAGGGACAAGCCAGTGAGTACTTTGAATGTACTCGCAAACATCATGAAAACAGGTATAACATAGCAGGTGATAATCATGCACTAAAATAATCCGCGATCACTTAGTCAGTCCCAAAATAAAACTCACGATGCACGTAAGCAGGAAATTAAAAATGCACCGATCGGGTGTCTGAAGCGACACCTTGAATGGGTAATAATATAAAGCGTGCCTCAGTCGGGCGTCTGAGCGACGTCACATAAAGGGCTTATATAAAAGAATAATAAACATGCCACAGTCGGGCGTCTGAGCGACACCACATAAAGGGCTTATAAGGTAAATAAATAACAAGCATGCCACAGTCGGGCGTCTCAGCGACACCACATAAAGGGCTCATAAGGTAAATAAATAACAAGCATGCCACAGTCGGGTGTCTCAGCGACACCACATAAAGGGCTTATAAGGTAAATAAATATCAAGCATGCCACAGTCGGGCGTCTCAGCGACACCACATAAAGGGCTTATACGGTAAATAAATAACAAGCATGCCACAGTCGGGCGTCTCAGCGACACCACATAAAGGGCTTATAAGGTAAATAAGCATGGTGAATATCCAGGAGGTAGAACCGTCCCAGGGATACTCAATATTTCAAATAATGTAAATGGTTAGTCCATAATAATAATAATCATAATCAACACAAGTCACAAGTCATGATCCAAGTTCTGGTTTAACAGTTTTTCTCCTCCGAAGACCGACACTAAGACCGACACTTGACCCATCCCAGACTGTAGTCCTTACCCATGGACACGGCTATTCGAATAGATGTATAATCTCTACAGAGGGTGTACTCTTTACCCACGGGTAACGGATTTCTTTAGTCCATCGGGACTAATTCCGTCTACGGTCTTTTAATTGAAAACACACCTAACCGCACACACCAGCCTAACTTACCGGTGTCTGGAATCACCCACGACACCCATTAAGCAAAACTCTAAGTGGGGAGGCTACAACCTTGACTTAGCATGGGATCACAAAATTTATACCGCGCGCAAACTAGGGGAGCTACCCCCTCGGCTCCAACCGGAAACACCCATGCCCCCGGACCAGGTGGCATGCCTACCGGATGCAGCCGGTATCTTCCACCATGGCCTCTCTGTACGGTGTGTGCTAGAAAGGGGTTGACAACTTACTGAACCGTACCCTACCTATGGCAGGGACAAGTAGTAGTACGAAACAAGTATGGGAGGTTACCGGAACAAGACTCGATCTACGGCCGACTCAGGAGGTTTAAGTATTCCCTGTATGGTTAACATAGCAATGTTCTTCATAGTTTCCCGATAGGATCACCACCCCTCATGCCCCATCATGCCTTACTGCACATTCTCGCCACGACGAGACGTCAGTCACGGGGTTGTGTTCACCGGAACATAACCTCCTTTCGGACTCCCTCCGAACTATCATCAGGCACATGTGGCATGAGAAGTAGCTACTGTCACCAATGTCATATACATAACAGAAAAGATTTTCACCATGTGCTTATATGCATGAGTATGATTCCACATAAAATAACACCACTCCACATTAGCATAAATGATGGAGTTCTAAAATATTCTAGCAAAACAACACCCAACTAGTATCATATCTGAGTTCAAGATGCTTGCCTTCAAGGTGTGGAGGGGTGAGGTGCACTCCAAAACTTTTGAAAGTTATAATCTCCCCTCCAAATTCCTATTTTCAAAAATGTTCAAATAACACATACTTTAAAAACAGCGCAAAAAGTTGTCCTAGATATTTTTGAAATAAATCTTAAAATAAACTAGTTGGAATTTGAAAGAGGTAGGAAAAGGAATTAATTCATTTGGAGTTTTATTTAAAAAGATATAGCCAGTCAAAGTTTAGTCAAAATTCTGTTTTTAAAATAAAACAGAAAAGAAAACGCTTCGGACGAAATACGTTTTCGAGAGGGGGACACGTACTTCGGGATTTACGCCTCCACTTAAAACAGTGCAGGCCGGCTCGGGGTCACTGACAGTGGGTCCAGGGGGCCCACTGGTCAGGTTTGACCAGTCGCCCGCGCCTCCCTCCTCCTGTGTCCGAGTGGTGGCGGGCTCCGGTGATCGGCGCCGGCGAACGGCGGCTCCCCACGGGGCCCCGGGGGCACGGATGGATCCGCGAGTCCAGGGCGGTCCTCCCGGTGGTCTCTAGGTTGGCGGGGGTGGAGGGATTCGCCGGCAGCGAGCTCCGCGGCGGAGGTGGCTTCGGGAGGTTTTGGGGACTAGAGCTACGGTGGTTCCCGATCATGCCTGAGAGGTGGGGTGGCTCCGCAAGGTTCAGGAGAGTTGAACGGTGGCTCCAGATGGACGGGGGAGGCTCTTTGGAGCGACGGGCGGGACCGGAACGTGGCGGCGGCCGAGCTGACCGGAGAGGGGGAAGACGGCCTTCCTTGGTCGATTGCAGGCTATGGGAGCGCTAGGTGGATGGCTTGAGCTTGCCTGAGTGACCGGACGAGCTCGGGGCTCCTCTTATAGGCGGCCAAGGTCGGTTCCACGGTCGCCGTTGATAAGACCGACGGCGAACCACCGTTCTGTTGCTGCAGGGCGACGTGGAGGTGATTAGGGCTGGTCGGCGCATTCCGACGAGCTCCCCACTGTTCAAGGGCGCGAGCTGGCGCGCGCGGGTGGCTCGGGCGGTGCCGTCCGCGGCAGAGCCCTGCTGTGGCCGGCCGCTAGCTGCCACGGCCGACCTGACGGCGGCGCTGTGGAGCTCCAGGGGCGGCCTGGAGGGTGCTGGTGAGTGGATGAGGACGGGCGTGGCTCTGCAGGTGAGCAAAGGCCAGGGGCCAGACGCGGCGACCCGTGCGTACGCACGTGCAAAACGCGTGCTCTGGGCGCGCCCAGGGCATGCACGCCAGGTGTTCGACGAAATGCCAGCGCGTGTTAGAGAGGCTCGGATGATGTTGGTAGTTAACAGGCCTGGGTTAGGGTTAGCTAGGAGCTTAGTGGACAAGTTAGTTAGGTCAGAGGATCAAGCTCACAATGCCAACTAAAAATCATGCCAAATTTGGCCATGCACACAAAGTGCTCGACAGAATGTCATGGGCATCTAGGCATCTCTTGGGGTGGCCAAAAACTCCAGGTCATAGTCTCTTTAGATGCTAAAGAAGGTGGTAAGGTTAGTTTGGCAAAGCAAGAAACTTGTTAGTGCAAGTTTTTGAGAAAACCAAATCTGGGTAGAAACTAAAGGCTATAATTGCATGGACCAAAAATACTCCAATGGGTCCACTCTCCTGGACTTAAGGGTTTTGCAGGGTGGACTATAAGCAGGAAAAAGAATCCTGGGCAACAGAGCAACCAAAAATAGAGTTGCAGTAGAAAATGCCGAACTGTACCAGAGAGCCAAAGAGGATGATTTGCTCAAATTTTTCAAAGAACACTCATGGGTTTTTGCATAAAGTTGAATTATATGCATCTACTGACATCTCCAAACACTTGGAAGAATTTTTAAAGAAATATTTAAATAGGTTGTAGTGCAAAATTACCTACTAGACCAGCTTTGAAAATTTGGTGTAGAGCTCAAAATCTCCAATGACCAAAAGATATTTTTGCATAAAAGTGATGTGGAAACATCACATGACATCCCCAAATTTTGGTTGAAATTTTAAAGAAGTATTTGAAAGGGTTACAGTGCAAAAGAGGCTCCATAACTTATGAAAAATCATTTTTAGAAGAATAAAGCTCAGGAAAAACAATTATGCAAATAAATCCACTGATAAAAGCAATGTTTTCTTGAGAGGGTATACAAGTCCAATAATATTTTTGCAAAGTTTTCACTTGGGGTAAAAACTCCACAATATTAAAGAAAAGAGAGGTTCTGAAATCAAATGATAAATCCAGAAAATAAAAATTTAATTTCCTAGCAAAATTTTAATTAATAAAACAAGGTCAAAATTTTGGGGTGTTACAACACTACCCCCCTTAAGAAAAATCTCGTCCTCGAGATTTGTTAAAAGCTGTTTTGAACAAACATTGCTCTTACCAAAAAAAATCATCCTACTTATGCAATAAAATGTGGCTACAGTGAGAGGGCAATAAGTGGTGTAAAACTACAGTGTGGTATACTGGCGCTGTGTGGGAAAAATCCATGGTTTGGGGAAGACGAGAGATTTCTACGTTGGATATAGTAAATTTAGAATAAATTCCAAATTTCAAAAATATGCTGGTCGTACCCGAGAGCACAGTGCTCCCTTTGGCTGACAGGTGGACCCGGGGCCCACTGTCGGCCTCTTCTTCTACCTCTGGCTCTCTCCTCTTCCTTTCTCCTGCGTGCTTTCCCGCGCTTTCTCCACCGGCGACGTCTTGCGCATAGGGCATCTAGGTCGTACTGCGGTAGTGCGCGGCGTGCTAGCTGCCGGTGTAGCGTGCACTCACCTCGCGGGCCAGTGCACTGTCGGCACTGCTCGCGGATTCACCTCCGAACACCGGCGATCGAACGACGAGCGGCGCTGGTTAACCTCGCCCACCGTACACCGATCTCGAGCTATAAAATGATCGCGGTGCTCCTTTCTTCTTCCTCACACCTGGCCTCGCTTCTCCTTCTCCTTCCTTCTCCTCCATTCTGTTTGCAGGAGCTCGAGACGAGGCTCTAATGGCGGAGGTGATGCCGGACTGGTACGTGGTCCTGATGTGCGGAGGATTGGCGGCGTTGCTGGGGTTCTCCGTGCTCCTGTGCGTGATGATCCTCGATGATCGTCATGATGCTGCCACTCGAGTGTTAGCCCTTCGCAGTGGCGGTGATCATGAGAATTAAGTGCGGGGTCGGGCGCTAACTGTTGTCAGTGTGTTGGAGGCAGCTTGTACCCGAGTGATTACCCACTAACCTCTCCTTCAGAGGTGATCAGTTAGGTGTAACATGTGTATGTGCATTAGCAATTAGTGCACGAGGTCGAGTGGTTGCGGTTGTGAGTCTGCTGTGGTGCTGCGTGAATAAAAATCTACGTCGTCAAGAGATATATGCCGCAACGATTCCGGGAAAAATCTCACTTCAAAATTTACTGAGAGTGAAAACAGTTAATCACAATTAACAGCAGTACAAGCTACTCACATTAATTGAAACTAAAAATTTAATTTATCGCACAACTTTAGGGTACCACGCATGAGTTGCGACACAGAAACAAATGATGAGACAATGAACATAGCAGTGACGTCTACAATGATAACGGTAAATGGATAGGGTCCTGAGAAAACGTCTCTGGTACTGGGACACACTCCTCTTCTATCGGGGGAAGCGGATTGACTAGCCGATGAATGCGTCTCTCCTGGTCGGGCCTTAGTGGTCTGCCAATAGCGATCTGAGGATTTAAATCAGCGAGGTTCTGGAGATAACCCATTACCTGCTGAGTCAAACGCTCTTGAGCGATAACATACTGGGCATGGTTGGCCAGTACCGGGTCTCTCTCAATTCGTCCACCGGGAAAATATGCTACTTCTCCGGGTGCCGCACGGCTCGGGAAATAATAATACCCCTGTTCGCTGGCATAGGGTACCGCGAATCGAAGACGAGAAGCGCTTCGTACGCAGCAGCTTCTATGTCCATTTGCGGAGTCGGCATGGATTTCCCCACGAAGGAGACTTCCGTTGGGTCTTGGTTTGGGTTTGTGGGAGGGATGTGCACCACTGCCCAATATTTCGAGGTGGATGGGGTGATCCTCGATTTGAGCAACTCGTACTGGGGTGGATGGATGGCACTCATGGTACTGCAGGTAAAGTCCCACAATATTTTGACAAAACTACCTGGGGTGGCATCTAGGGTTCTCAGATAAAAACTAGGGCTCGACATGGCAAGAAATGGCTGTGAAAGTTGTGCACTAGATGAGGGATACTTGGCAAGGTCACGAGGTGGCCTTTTATATAGCATCTGGGCGGGGTCATTTATCGCGGTGAAAGGTAACTAGTTTGTCGGTTCTGCTCTTATGGGGTTGGGGTCAATGCTACGGATACACATATCTCGCAAGGTGACGCATTACTGTGGGTGTCGTTGGGGTGGTTTTGGTAGCTGCGCCCGGAATTTAAAAAATGCAACTGTACGCTAACGTACTTATGCATGGCTACTATTCAAAAATAGGGGCGCACAAGCAGACATCATTTAATTATGGTGATACAGGATCACACAATCACAAGGCGTAGACATACTAAGGCTCGGTACTACTCGAGTGACTTAGTCTACTTCGTTAATATCTAAGCGGGCTTGCCTTGTGGATGTCGAGGCTTCTCCACGGGTTTCACCGTCGGGATTAGCTGGAGGGGGTTGAGGGGCTGCAGGGTCGGGGTAGCGATGATGACCATCGCGGGGGTTGTTGGCCACAATCCCGTTGGAGCGTGTTCCCAAAAGGCGACGAAGCACTTCTGGGGACACCAAAGCATTTTGGCCGATGGCTGGGGAAGTCCTCAAGGACTCGATCGGTTGCCCGAACAGCACGACTAGGTTGTCGGCGTCGGGCTCATCTTCTCTTCTTGCCTGGGCTCGGAGAACCAGTTCTCCACGAGCTGTGATCAGATCAAGGGTGATCTGATCGAACAGTTCCTCTAGTGCACTTACATAGCGCACCAGATGCAACAATGCAGGATCCGTCTCGTGATCTCCGTTGGCAACCTGGGGCGGCCTACCATACCCGTCACGGCTAGGGTAGTAGCAGAACGAGCGACAGTTAACTCTGGGCGACAAGTGCCGGACTTGAACTATAGCCTCTCGAGCTGCTAGCTAGATGGCTTGTGGCTCAAAGGAAGTTGTCCTTCCAGTGAACCTGTAGGGCCGTTCTGGCGATAGACCCCTACCATAGATGTGTACAGTGGCCCAGAATTGATGGCTCTCACGGCTCATGGGTCCTTGGTACACAACATATTCTGGGGGCTCTTCTAATGCATAGGCACGGCAGGTGAGGTTTGCGAGCACGGTCACAAAACCTCCAAGGTTGGTTGCTGTGGTCTCATTGTGCACGATGGGTCCAGGCATCGTAGCTCGGTTTGGGAGAAGAGGCTGTGTTGTGCTGCGCTAAGGCTAGCGTGCTCTTTTTATAGAAAAGGGGACGGAGCCTTCCTTCGCACGCTTGCGAATGAGACAAATTAGGTGTCAGTCACTGGCGTGTGATCGTCAGGCTAGGCTGATAGGTTGGGCACCGACTGCCAAAAAGGTGTCGGGTCACTGGGTGGCTATCTTACACGGGAAGCTTGGCCGGGGTTGGGTTAAGGTCTGGTGGGTCGGTTAACCTAGGTTTATTGACCTGGCTAAGATAGGATTAGCCAATTGTCAGCCTGGCTCTGATACCAAGTTTGTCAGGACCAATTTTCGGGATATTAATTTCCCAGAAAATGGCCCTTGTGCTCACCAGCCCCAGGATTACTGTTAGCTGATGAGGCACCAACTTGATACAGAAATTCCGAGCAAAGTACAAAATATGTAGTACAAGACCATTGTGGCCTCTGAGTACAACAATTGGTTTCTAGTGGTTGATGGCGGAAGCGGTTTGTGGTTCATCTGCGTCTATGGGACTCCTTTTCCCACAGGAACAGATGACCAGGATAACTCCTATCTTCGCGAGGCTGCTATCTCCATTGCGTAGGTTCCGGGGCTGTCGTCGCAATGCTCCTCTCCACGCAAGAAATGTGGCCAAGATAATAGCCAGGGACAAGCCAGTGAGTACTTTGAATGTACTCGCAAACATCATGAAAACAGGTATAACATAGCAGGTGATAATCATGCACTAAAATAATCCGCGATCACTTAGTCAGTCCCAAAATAAAACTCACGATGCACGTAAGCAGGAAATTAAAAATGCACCAATCGGGTGTCTGAAGCGACACCTTGAATGGGTAATAATATAAAGCGTGCCTCAGTCGGGCGTCTGAGCGACGTCACATAAAGGGCTTATATAAAGAATAGCAAACATTCCACAGTCGGGCGTCTGAGCGACACCACATAAAGGGCTTATAAGGTAAATAAATAACAAGCATGCCACAGTCGGGCGTCTCCGCGACACCACATAAAGGGTTCATAAGGTAAATAAATAACAAGCATGCCACAGTCGGGCGTCTCAGCGACACCACATAAAGGGCTTATAAGGTAAATAAATATCAAGCATGCCACAGTCGGGCGTCTCAGCGACACCACATAAATGGCTTATAAGGTAAATAAATAACAAGCATGCCACAGTCGGGCGTCTCAGCGACACCACATAAAGGTCTTATAAGGTAAATAAGCATGGTGAATATCCAGGAGGTAGAACCGTCCCAGGGATACTCAATATTTCAAATAATGTAAATGGTTAGTCCATAATAATAATAATCATAATCAACACAAGTCACAAGTCATGATCCAAGTTCTGGTTTAACAGTTTTTCTCCTCCGAAGACCGACACTAAGACCGACACTTGACCCATCCCAGGCTGTAGTCCTTACCCATGGACACGGCTATTCGAATAGATGTATAATCTCTGCAGAGGGTGTACTCTTTACCCATGGGTAACAGATTTCTTTAGTCCATCGGGACTAATTCCGTCTACGGTCTTTTAATTGAAAACACACCTAACCGCACACACCAGCCTAACTTACCGGTGTCTGGAATCACCCACGACACCCATTAAGCAAAACTCTAAGTGGGGAGGCTACAACCTCGACTTAGCATGGGATCACAAAATTTATACCGCGCGCAAACTAGGGGAGCTATCCCCTCGGCTCCAACCGGAAACACCCATGCCCCCGGACCAGGTGGCATGCCTACCGGATGCAGCCGGTATCTTCCACCATGGCCTCTCTGTACGGTGTGTGCTAGAAAGGGGTTGACAACTTACTGAACCGTACCCTACCTATGGCAGGGACAAGTGGTAGTACGAAACAAGTATGGGAGGTTACCGAAACAAGACTCGATCTACGGCCGACTCAGGAGGTTTAAGTATTCCCTGTATGGTTAGCATAGCAATGTTCTTCATAGTTTCCCGACAGGGTCACCACCCCTCATGCCCCATCATGCCTTACTGCACATTCTCGCCACAACGAGACGTCAGTCACGGGGTTGTGTTCACTGGAACATAACCTCCTTTCGGACTCCCTCCGAACTATCATCAGGCACATGTGGCATGAGAAGTAGCTACTGTCACCAATGTCATATACATAACAGAAAAGATTTTCACCATGTGCTTATATGCATGAGTATGATTCCACATAAAATAACACCACTCCACATTAGCATAAATGATGGAGTTCTAAAATATTCTAGCAAAACAACACCCAACTTGTATCATATCTGAGTTCAAGATGCTTGCCTTCAAGGTGCGGAGGGGTGAGGTGCACTCCAAAACTTTTGAAAGTTATAATCTCCCCTCCAAATTCCTATTTTTAAAAATGTTCAAATAACACATACTTTAAAAACAGCACAAAAGTTGTCCTAGATATTTTTGAAATAAATCTTAAAATAAACTAGGTGGAATTTGAAAGAGGTAGGAAAAGGAATTAATTCATTTGGAGTTTTATTTAAAAAGATATAGCCAGTAAAAGTTTAGTCAAAATTCTGTTTTTAAAATAAAACAGAAAAGAAAACGTTTCGGATGAAATACGTTTTCGAGAGGGGGACACGTACTTCGGGCTTTACGCCTCCACTTAAAACAGCGCGGGCCGGCTCGGGGTCACTGACAGTGGGTCCAGGGGGCCCACTGGTCAGGTTTGACCAGTCGCCCGCGCCTCCCTCCTTCTCTGTCCGAGTGGTGGCGGGCTGCGGTGATCGGCGCCGGCGAACGACGGCTCCCCACGGGGCCCCGGGGGCAGGGATGGATCCGCCAGTCCAGGGCGGTCCTCCCGGTGGTCGCTAGGTTGGCGGGGGTGGAGGGAGTCGCCGGCGGCGAGCTCCGCGGCGTAGGTGGCTTCGGGAGGTTTTGGGGACTAGAGCTACGGTGGTTCCCGATCGTGCTTGAGAGGTGGGGTGGCTCCGCAAGGTTCAGGGGAGTTGAACGGTGGCTCCAGATGGACGGGGGAGGCTCTGGTTGCGACGGGCGGGACCGGAACGTGGCGGCGGCCGAGCTGACCGGAGAGGGGGAAGACGGCCTTCCTTGGTCGATTGCAAGCTATGGGAGTGCTAGGTGGATGGCTTGAGCTTGCCTGAGTGACTGGACGAGCTCGGGGCTCCTCTTATAGGCGGCCAAGGTCGGTTCCGTGGCGGCCGTGGATAAGACCGACGGCGAACCGCCGTTCTGTTGCTGCAGGGCGACGTGGAGGTGATTGGGGTTGGTCGGCGCATTCCGACGAGCTCCCCACTGTTTAAGGGGCCGAGCTGGCGCGCGTGGGTGGCTCGGGCGGTGCCGTCCGCGGCAGAGCCCTGCTGTGGCCGGCCGCTAGCTGCCACGGCCGACCTGACGGCGGCGCTGTGGAGCTCCAGGGGCGGCCTGGAGGGTGCTGGTGAGTGGATAAGGACGGGCGTGGCTCTGCAGGTGAGCAAAGGCCAGGGGCCAGACGCGGCGACCCGTGCATACGCACGTGCAAAACGCGCGCTCTGGGCGCGCCCAGTGCATGCACGCCAGGTGTTCGACGAAATGCCAGCGCGTGTTAGAGAGGCTCGGATGATGCTGGTAGTTAACAGGCCTGGGTTAGGGTTAGCTAGGAGCTTAGTGGACAAGTTAGTTAGGTCAGAGGATCATGCTCACAGTGCCAACTAAAAATCATGCCAAATTTGGCCATGCACACAAAGTGCTCGACAGAATGTCATGGGCATCTAGGCATCTCTTGGGGTGGCCAAAAACTCCAGGTCATAGTCTCTTTATATGCTAAAGAAGGTGGTAAGGTTAGTTTGGCAAAGCCAGAAACTTGTTAGTGCAAGTTTTTGAGAAAACCAAATCTGGGTAGAAACTGAAGGCTATAATTGCATGGACCAAAAATACTCCAATGGGTCCACTCTCCTGGACTTAAGGGTTTTGCAGGGTGGACTATAAGCAGGAAAAAGAATCCTGGGCAACAGAGCAACCAAAATTAGAGTTGCAGTAGAAAATGCCAAACTGTACCAGAGAGCCAAAGAGGATGATTTGCTCAAATTTTTCAAAGAACACTCATGGGTTTTTGCATAAAGTTGAATTATATGCATCTACTGACATCTCCAAACACTTGGAAGAATTTTTAAAGAAATATTTAAATAGGTTGTAGTGCAAAATTACCTACTGGACCAGCTTTGAAAATTTGGTGTAGAGCTCAAAATCTCCAATGACCAAAAGATATTTTTGCATAAAAGTGATGTGGAAACATCACATGACATCCCCAAATTTTGGTTCAAATTTTAAAGAAGTATTTGAAAGGGTTACAGTGCAAAAGAGGCTCCATAACTTATGAAAAATCATTTTTAGAAGAATAAAGCTTAGGAAAAACAATTATGCAAATAAATCCACTGATAAAAGCAATGTTTTCTTGAGAGGGTATACAAGTCCATTAATATTTTTGGAAAGTTTTCTCTTGGGGTAAAAACTCCACAATATTAAAGAAAAGAGAGGTTCTGAAATCAAAAGATAAATCCAGAAAATAAAAATTTAATTTCGTGGCAAAATTTTAATTAATAAAACAAGGTCAAAAATTTGGGGTGTTACACACGGTGGTGCTGCTATCCGCCTTCGTCACCTTGTGCGAAGGCTTCCTCGGCGTCCTCCCCACCATCGAGCTCTGGGGGGAGTTCTTCTACATCAAGCTCGGCACCCTCGTCGCGGACGTGCCGGCTCAATGCCGTGCATTTATTACGGTGCGGAGGCCGGCTGCCGAAAATCCGTTCCCCCCATCCCGCTGATTAAGTCGGTGAAGATGTGGCAGCCGTCGTACTTCTACGTGAAGAGCGTCTTCGCGGAGGGCGACTGGGTCAACTTGCCGGCTTACGAAGCCGGCCTGCCAGCTGGGAGGCGGCCCAACTGGTTGTACCAGGCCAGGACGCTGTCGCCTTCTGGAGCCGCCGCCATCGCGCGGCTCCGAGTGTTGACACAGACGGAGGGCCTGACCGGGCCTGACTTGCTGTCCGCCTTCGTGGCGCGCCGAGTGCTCCCGCTCCAGGGCCGCCCTCATATGATCTGTCAGATGAGCGGCCATCGGGACCCAAGCCGGCTGTGCACCAAGGAGATGCCTCACGCAGAGGTAGCTCACATGGTGAATTATCTTGCGAACTGCGAGCTCACGGAGGAGTGGCGGTTCGGCAAGGAGCCGTATTCACGTGCCAACCCCCCGCCTATGGTACGTTATCTTTCTTTTTCTCTATCCTTTTTATTGCCGAGTTTGGCTTGTCCAACCTGACCAATCGGCCTTTGAACAAAGCCCCCTCCTCCAGCCAGCAGCCGGCGCCACGGGGCCGGAGCGCCAATTCCTCCCTGACCGAGCGGAGAGCGACGTCGACGACCCCAACTTGGGGGCGGCGGCCTTGGAGGACGACGCTGAGGGAGGAGGCGGCGACGCAGGCGGCTCGATGCTCGGAGCCAGCCTCGAGGACTGGCCCGACGACGACGCGGGGGAAGACGCTCCGCGCCACCAGCCAGGAGCTGGTCAGCCGGGCGCGAGCTCGTCTGCCGCACTGGATGCCCAAGGCGGTGCGAAGAAGCGCAGGGCCACACCGAGCTTGTTCGGCAGGCGGCCGAAGAAGCCCAAGGGCTCGGCCTCAGTGACCAAACGGGACGAGGCGGCCGCAAAGGCCATCCGCTTCCGCAAGGAGGTGAAGAACCCGCAGCTGGTTTCCGCGTAAGTACCGCCTTTATCTCGTACCTTCATTTTTTCCTTCTTGATCTTGTCTGAGTTTCTTTGTTTTGTTTCCTTTGATCTAGGGCTCCACTCTCTCTCGAGAAATCTGCTGCCGCCTCCATCGTGGGGTCGGCGGAAACCTCCACCACCACTCGGCGGATCGATCCAGCCGCCGACCTCCGGAGGCGAGGGAGCGGAACGCGCAGGAAGCGCGCGAGGAACAGGAAACCGACCGCCTGGAGAAGGTAGAAGCAGAGAAGCCGGAGCCCACCGCCCTGAAGAAACTGGCGGAGGCCAAGCCGGCCGACGTGGCAAAGAAGCAGGCCGAGGAGACCACACACCACCAGTCGGCGATATTCATCACTCCTCTGAACTCTGCGCCGCCACCTCCGGAGTTCGTGGCGCAGACTGGGGAAGCCGGCGACGAGCACCTGGTCATGGACAGGGACGGCGGCGACATCGCCATGCCGGACGTGATTGTGCCTCCACCGCCGCCGTCCGGGAGCGTGCAAGGCGAGCAGCCAGCGGACCCACCGGTGCCGCCAACTGAAAACGAGGTGGCGACATGCCTGACTCTTGAGGTCGGCACACCGACGCGCCGCCGACTTGCAAAGGCGGCTTCGGCGCCACGCCCGCTGGAGACTGGCGTCGCGAGCTCCTCGATCCCGGACACTGAGGCGACCAGCGCCGCGCCCACTGGGTGGGTGCGGGTTGGCGGGACGGGCCCTCTGAACAAGGCGATGCTGGATGTTCAAGCCAAACTCCGTGCTGAAGCCGACGCCATCAAGAACTGCAACAAGGCGTATCTGGCATCGCGAGAGGCCATCCGGGTATGCTTCTTGCTTCTTCGTTTTTAACTCTTGTATTGCTTCGCGGGGGCGCGTCAGCGCACCCACTGGGTGTAGTCCCCGAGTTTCGGGCCGGCTGCTGAGCAGGCGGCACGGAACTTTAATTAGCAGGCTCTGAGAGCTGATATCCTTGCTGCAGGATTACCGTAACCTTCGTGCTGCCGCCTTCAACTCCAAGGTCCAGGAGTTGGATCAACGTGCTGTCGACTTGTCGGAGAGCCGGAGAAAGTCTTCTTCCTATTCCTGCGGGGGCGCGCTGGCGCACCCGCGGGCTGTAGACCCCGAGATTCGGGCCGGCTGCTGAGCAGTCGGGCCAGATCTCCCCGGTGACTGTTCTTCTTTCTGTTGACGACTCCTTTCTCCGCGGGGGCGCGCCGGCGCACCCGCGGGCTGTAGTCCCCGAGATTCGGGCCGACTGCTGAGCAATCGGGCCGGATCTCCCCGGCGACTCCACTTCTTCTCTGTAGGCAACTGACACCTTTTATTTCTTCTTTCTCCGCAGAAGCCAACGCCGTCTTGCAGTAGTAGCTGGGCGAAGCCAACACCGCGCTGCGCGCTAAGGAGGCAGAGTGCGGCAAGCTGGCTGAAGAACGTGACCAGCTTGTCGCCTAACTGGCGGAACAGAAGGAGCTCCTCAAGAAGGCCCAGAAGGAGGCGGAGGACAAGGAGACCGGCCTCCTTGCTGAGTTCGCGACCGAACGCTCCGCCTGGACCGACAAGGAGGCGATGCCGACTTCCGGCTTTCATGAGATCGAAGACATAGTCGATGGTCAGCTTCCCTCTTTTCCCTTCTTTGAGCTGCCGGCTGTTGGTCGAGCCGGTCTCTTGTCTCTGACTTTGGCTATTTGCTTTCTGTCTCGGCAGACTTCTTCCCTGGTCACTCGGACGCCGCCAATTAGGCCATTGAAGCTGATCGCGAAGGATGGAGGGCGGACAGCGCACAAATCGTCGCCGACGCCCCCCGAACCCTTAGCGAGCAGATCCTGAGCATCGAGGCCCGTCTTCGGCCGGCTCACCGGATGCTGCGCCGGCTGCAGCGTGTCGGCTCCCAGTCGATCGCCGCCCTGTGTCCGGACATGCCGGCACCGCGCACTCCCAGAGAGACTGCCGACTGGCTGGAGGTGGCGGCCGGCCGTCTTGAGGCCTGGAAGGGCTCCTCGGCCCGGGCTGGAGCGCGCCGGGCCTTGGAATTCGTCAAGGCGTGGTACCCTGGGCTGAGTCTAGCCCAGCTAGCCACGTTCCGGCTGGAGGCTCAGGAGGAGTTGGCGGTCGTGGAAGATGACCTCGTCAAGCGTGCGGCGCCAATCGCCGAGTACACCGACACCAGCATCTTCGTCCCGGAGCGGGTTGAGAACGGCGCCGAAGCGCCACCAGAATGGTTCGGGCTGAACTCGGAAGATGGCAAGGACTCGGTGGAGGTGATCGACTCCAGCGGCACGGAAGAAGGCGAGGCGGAGGAGGAAGGCGAAGAGGAGGCACCAGAGGTCAGAGCGGACGGCCAGCCTCAGCTCGACCGCACTTCCAGCAACGAGCCACGCCCAACGGAGCTGGCTACCACCGGAGGCGACCAAGCGGGGACTGACCAGCCGGCCGCTCCACCAACCGGCACCACCGACTCCTCCGATCCAGCGAACCCGTCTGCCGCTCCCTAGGCCGCCAGTTTATCTTTTGCTTTACCTGTCTATCAGTCTCGACGAACTTGTTAATTTTGCACAATTCCACCCGCAGGGTGTATCTCAAACTTCTGTTGAATATCGGCCAAGGGCCTTTGCTATGTAAAATATTTTCCGAGTTCTATCTTTTCTTGCTTGCTGCTCTTTGGCTTCTTTCCTTTGCCGCCTTCCCTTGGTTGCCGTCTTGCCAGCCGAACAGCCGCTCTGCGGACTGTGGCTGGGTCAAGTACTTAGCTACTTCCGGGGAGGCAAGTACTTAGCCGTTTTAGAGTTTTTTAGCAAGTGAAGTAGAAGCCGGCCGGCCGGCTGCTCAGCAGTCGGTCGAAGAGGCGGGAAGCCGGCCTGAACTATGCACATGCTTTGGGTCCTTAGCCATTTTTCCTGTGGGCACCCGTTCTGCCTTACTCCTGCCCACCAAACGGTCGCTCTGCGAGCTGCGGCTTCTAGCAGGAGACGGCTTAAGTGCCAACACATTACTTGTCCGGTTGCAGGAAGCATTTCATAGTACAAGGCGGCGAGTCCCCGGGCCGACTAGTCGGACCCGGTGCCAAGCGGCATAAAGAAAATGACACACTCACAGGCATAATTCTTATCATATAGATAAAAGAGGGCCGTCCCCGAGCTCTGCTGGGGGGACTCGGAGTCTTCGTACTTTAATACAAAAGGTAGCATGGTACATACTGCATCAACTGTAAAATCTTCGGAGGAGATTTGCATTCCATGGTCGCTCCGTCTCCTTGCCGGAGTCGTCCCTCTTGCACGCTCGAGGCTTCTGAGCGTCGATAAGGTAGTAGGAGTCGTTGCCCAACACTTTGCTGATGATGAAGGGGCTTTCCCAAGGTGCTGAGAGCTTGTGCTGGCCGGCTGTTCGCTGGATCAGCCGGAGCACAAGGTCTCCTTCTTGGAAAGATCTCGGCTTGACCTTCCGGTTGTAGTATCAGCGCAGGCTCTGCTGGTAGATGCTGGACCGGCTGAGTGCCAACAGCCGGCCCTCTTCCAGCAGATCGACGCCGTCTTGACGTGCTTCTTCTGCCTCCTCTTCGGTGTACATGGTGACTCGAGGGGAGTCGAATTCTATGTCCATTGGGATGACGGCTTCGGCACCGTAGACGAGGAAGAAAGGCGTGAAGCCGGTTGACTTGTTCGGAGTTGTGCGCAGGCTCCAGAGGACGGCTGGCAGCTCATCGAGCCAGCAGCCGCCCAAACGCTCCAGAGGCTCGACCAGTCGGGGCTTGATGCCGGACAAGATGAGGCTGTTTGCTCGCTCTACTTGGCCGTTTGACTGCAAATGGGCAACGGACGCTAGGTCCAGTCGGATGCCCTGCATCGCGCAGAAACGGGCCAAGGCGCCTTTGGCAAAGTTCGTGCCGTTGTCGGTGATGATGCTGTTTGGTATGCCATACCGGATGGTGGTGTCGGAGATGAAAGTCACAGCAGCCGGACCATTCAGCTTCTTGATTGCTTTTGCTTCTATCCACTTGGTGAACTTGTCCACCGCGACAAGCAGATGAGTCATGCCACCTCGTGCTGTTTTGAATGGTCCCACCATGTCCAGGCCCCAGACAGCAAAGGGCCAGGCAATGGGGATAGTCTTGAGTGCAGAAGCCGGCTGACGTGGCTTGGAACGGAACTTCTGGCACCCTTTGCATTTCTGGACCAAGTCTTTGGCGTCTTCTAGAGCAGTCGACCAAAAAAAACCATGGAGGAAAGCTTTGGCGACAAGTGCTCTTGAAGCCGCATGGTGGCCACATTCGCCTTGATGGATGTCTTTGAGGATTGCTTGGCCTTGCTCCGGCTCCACTCAGCGCTGGTAGACACCAGCGACACTGCGCCTCACAAGCTCTCTGTTGAATGGTGGATGCTGCTGCCCGGCGTTGCACTTGTCGGGCCGAGATCTCATCAGTCGGCAGCTCTTTGTTTACCAGGAAGTTGAGGATGGGCTGGGCCCATGAAGGTGCTGCACTTTCTTCGACTGCTAGGACTGCTACTTGCACAAGGGCGGTTGTGCCGGGAGGTGGCGGGATGGAGTCAGCTGCCGCTGCCGCTTGCCGAGTTGATGAAGTCCCCGGGCCGATTGCTGAAGTCCCCGGGCAGGGCCCTGAAGTCCCCGGGCTGACCGCTGAAGTCCCTGGGCCGGGTTTTGAAGTCCCCGGGCCGGGTGCGACTGCCGCAGCTGTCACAGCCCCAGATCAGCCCTTGTTTGACTTTTGCTTGTTCCTCATGTCATCATGTTTAATTTTGAAAGAAACTTGAAATGGGGATTGCCTAAACCCTAGCATTAAAGGAATTCACCAGGTTCAACCAAAATATTTCCAGTAAATCCAAATGGCTTTCAAAAAATGTTCATCATTCTTGGAAAATGCTGGAAACAGTAACCAGAGGTGATGCACATCTTTCCATGTCATATTTGGGCTCTGGATTAAATCATACTCTATTTGCATTTGGGCATTTAAATGCTATTAAATATTTTAAATGCTCAAATAATCATAAACTAAAATGTTTACTGTAGGATATATTCCCAACAGTGATCATGAGTAGTTTCATGATTTTTGGAAGTGTCTAAGTATTTTTAACAAAGCCCTAAAGACTACAGAATATTAGAAAAACAAAAACAAATTAGAAAACAGAAGAGGGAGAGAAAGTTACCTGGACCTACCTACTGTGCAGCCCACCTGGTGGCCTAGCAGATTCGGCCCAGCCCACCTCCTCCTTCCTGTCGTCTTCCTCCCCAGGCCAGTAGGCAGAGCGCGTGCTCGCCGCACGCTGGCCACGCGCCGGCCACCTCCTGCTTACCTGCTCGCCGCTGGAGGCACCCGAGGGCGCCACGCACTCCCCTCAACCCCTCGCTTCTCTCCCTCACTCGCTGCTCTCTCTCCCGACCTCTTCCCCTCCTCTGCTCCGTCTTCCTCTCTGCCCGAGTGGAGCTCGTCGACGCCGCTCGCCGTTGCCGTGGCCACCGAGCCCCCCTCGCCTAGCTAGGATGCCCAGCAGCTCCACCGCTTCATCCTCGACCCCCACACCGAGCCGCGTGACGCCGGACGCCCCACAACGCCGCCTTTGCCCTCGTCCTCAACCTCGGGCACCGGAGATCGCCACCGCCGATTCGACACCTCCGAGCCGTCCCCGAGCGCGCTAAGCATCCCTACAGCCTCTATGTGAGCTCCTACGCCAATTCCCTCTCACCCTGACGCCGTTCACGACCTGTAGCCGTTGATTCCGCGCTGACCGAACCCCGCCGTCGCCGCGCTCATCGCCGGCGCTGCTCCGGTGACCATTTGGCCCTGGGCATGCGTCCATCATACTCACCGCACCACGTAGACGTCGTAGGTGCTAAACGCACATCGCCACGGCCACCGCAACCGCGTCCCCGCTCTCTGCCGACTCCGGCCACCGCAAAGCTCGTCGCCGGCGCCACTCCGGCCACTCCCCGGCCGCGCCACCCCCACGGTTGGATGCGGACGAGCGTCCGCATCCCGTAGCTGTGCTCCGCGCGCCAAACGGCTCCCCGTGGGGCAAACCCGTGGCTCGCCGCCGCGTCTGGCCTCGCCGGCGGCTAAACGCCGGCGAGTTGGCCCTAGTTTGACTTCCCCCGTGTCACTGACATGTGGGCCCATGCTCCTAACTAAACTAGATTAGTATTAGTTTAGCGCTAGTTAATCTGGATTAGTTAGGTTAGTCACTGACAGGCAGGTCCCACGGGTCAGGTTTGACCCTGGCCAGCCCGTTGACTCGCTGACGCAGTGATGACGTCAGGCTGACGCAGTATTACATTTTCTGGATTTATTTTTAATCAGGAAATTCCAGAAAATAGTATAAACTTCTAAAAATCATATAAAATCAACCGTAGCTCAGAATGAAATAATTTATATATGAAAAATTATCAGAAAAATGCAATCCATCCATCTGTATCATTTTCATGCATGTCAAACTAAGTTATACCTGCTGTATAGGTGAAAACATGATAATGCACTATTTGAATTCATAGTTTGAATGTGAATTTGAATCTTTGGTTCAAATCAACTCAAACCATTCTGTTCTAGCTTGCATTAGCCCAAAACACATTCATATTGCCATGTCATAGCATGCATCATATTGTGCATTGCATTGATCATGCCCTTCTCTGTTTGCCGGTAATCGTCCCCTCTCAGTAGCCGATGCTCCGATGACGTGATCGATGACACCGATGAAGAACTATAATATCTTCAGAAGTGCCAGGCAAGCAAAACCCCCTTGTTCAATCCGATACAATCCCATTCTCTCGCTCCTGCTCTCTTCTCCTGCATTAGGACGATCGATTCAACTGTTACATGCTGCGGTAGTTGAACCCCTTTTCCTCTGCATGACCTGTCATTGCCACAGTAAATAGATGAAACCCACTAGCATGAGTAGGAGTTGTTTGAGCCCTGATGTGCCTACTCATTCATGCTTGTTTGTCATGCCTGCTACTGCTTAGAGTTGAGTCGGGTCTGATTCGTCGGGGATGAATTGGAATTGTGATGAACATGTCCTACTGTGTGTGAGCTAAGTGTGTGAACACGATTTGGTAAAGGTCGCGGTGAGAGGCCATGTAGGAGTACATGGTGGGTTGTCTCATTGAAGCCGTCCTCAGGAACTGAGTTCTGTGTTTGTGATCCATGATACAGTTACTACCACGCATTGGGCCCGAAACCAATGGACCCTCTCGGCTTCTTAATCACCCTTGTCCTCTGTCCAGGAGTTGCAAGTAGTTTCTGGTGTTTGTAGTATGCTGGAGGCCGTGGACAGCGCTGACCGAGGGGTGGGCTGTGATGCGGTAGGCACGTGGCACGGTGTACCGGGCGCCCGTTTGGTGTCTCGGGAACCCTGCACACATCGTTCGGGGCCGTATGTGGAAACCTCGGCCGGACTCCCTGCGGATGGAACCTGAATAGGCGATAAACCTGGACTAGAGACTTGAGTGTTTAGGTAGGCTGTGGCCGACTCCCTCGCCAGGCTTCCGCTTGAAGGTTGCCGAGGTACACGACGTGTACATGGTGGTAAGTGGCGAGAGCGTGTGTGACGAAGTACACCCCTGCAGGGTTAATATGATCTATTCGAATAGCCGTGTCCGCGGTAAAGGACTTCTGGGTTGCCTATAACAGTTCATAGACAAGTGAAAGTGGATACTCTAAAATGCGCAAGATAAGCGTGAGTGCTATGGATGGCGTTCTCGTAGGGAGACGGGAGCGGGTCCATAGTGGAGTATTGATATGGTGAATATGTGGACTCGTGTGCGCCACCTCAAAAGAGTTCCTTGCAGTCATAGTTAGGATAGCCACCGAGTCAAAGCTGGCTTGCTGCTGTTAAACTCCACCACCCCCTTAGTTGATACCGATGCATATGTAGATAGTTCTGATGTAAGTCTTGCTGGGTACATTTGTACTCACGTTTGCTTATTTATGTTTTTGCAGAGAGACTTCAGTCTCGCTAGTAGTTCCGCGTGGACTTCGACGTTTAGCTTGATACCTCAGCTACGATCTTGTGCCCTCGGCAGGATCTAGTAGATAGTCAGGCTTCTCAGCCTTTTTCATTTATAGTTGTCTGTACTCAGACATGTTAAGCTTCCGCTTGTGTTTGACTTGTATGCTCTGAGTGTTGGGTCATGAGACCCATGTTTGTAATATCTGGCTCTTCGGGGCCTAATGAATAATACTCTGAGTCGTAGAGTCTTGTTGTGATGCCATGTTGTATCTGCACATATCGAGCATATTGTGTGTATGATTGAAATGCTTGGTATGTGTGGGATCCGACAATCTAGTTGTCTATCCTTAGCAGCCTCTCTTATGGGGAAATGTAGTCTAGTGCCTCCTTGAGCCATAGTAGTCCGCTACAGCCCGGTTCACCGGAGTCCTGCTAGCCCAGCACTACTGCTCTGGACACTTGACTGGCCGGCATGTGTTTCATATCGTTCCTGTGTCTGTCCCTTAGGGGAAATGTCACGCGGTGACATCCGGAGTCCTGCCTAGCCTGCTACAGCCCGGGTTCCCGGAGTCCTGTTAGCCCAGTGCTACAGCCCGGATTCGCATGCTGCTGACCGACACGTTCGATGTTGATTCATGTATGCCTGTCCCCATACGTTAGTGCCGCTTTGGGTTCACGACTAGCCATGTCGGCCCGGGTTCTCTGTCATATGGATGCTAGCGACATTATCATATACGTGAGCCAAAAGGCGCAAACGGTCCCGGGCCATGGTAAGGCGACACCCGTGGGAATACCGTGCGTGAGGCCGCAAAGTGATATGAGGTGTTACAGGCTAGATCGGTGTGACTTGGAATCGGGGCCCCGACAGCAGCCCCCGGGCCGCCTGCCAGAATTCCCGTGCCGGCGGCAGGAGCTCTCAAGTCGGATTCGACTGCTTCAGGAGGAGCCGGCACGAAGATAGAATCCGACTCTGGCGATGGCTTGACAGACGGCTTGAGGAGGCGTTGTAGGGCGACGCCGGTCGGTATTGCTTGACGGGTGGAGCCAATTCGTGCCAAGGCATCTACTTGCACATTGTCATTTCTTGGCACATGGAGAAACTCGCACCCTTCAAAATATCCACTGAGTTGCTGTACGAGGAAGCGGTAGCTCGCCATGTTTGCATCTTTGGCGTCCCAGTCACCTCACTACTGCTGGACCACCAAGTCAGAGTCACCATAGCACAGGATCCGGCGAATGCCAAGCTCTTTGGCAAGCCGGAGCCCGTGAATGAGTGCCTCTTATTCAGCGACGTTGTTGGAGGCGGCAAAATGGATTTGCAGCACATATCTGAGCTCGTCGCCTTTGGGAGAGGTGAGGACGATGCCGGCTCCCAAACCGGTATGCATCTTGGAACCATCAAAGTGCATCCGCCAATGGGTGGGTCCGGCGCTGGTGGCAGGTACTGGGTCTCGGCCCAGTCGATGAGGAAGTCGGCCAGCGCTTGTGACTTGATGGCGGTGCGAGGCTGGTAGTAGATGGTGTAAGGGGCCAAATCAATGGCCCATTTGGCCATTCGGCCTGAAGCATCCCGGCTTCCAATGATCTCGGCCAGTGGAGCTATGCAGACCACAGTGATTGGGTGCTCTTGAAAATACGGCTTCAATTTCTTCGCGGCAAAGTGCACGCCGTAGCACATCTTCTGATAGTGGGGGTAGTTTTGCTTGGAGGCTGACAGCACTTCACTCAGGTAATACACCGGTCTCTGGACTGGCAGTGCCTTGCCTTCTTCCTTGCGTTCTACTACTATGACTGTGCTGACCACCCGGCTGGTGGCGGCGATGTAGAGGAGCATAGGCTCTTTAGGAGTCGGAGTCGCCAGGACAGGTGGAGTGGTCAACATCTTCTTGAGCTGGAGAAAAGCTTCATCTGCCTTGTCGTTCCACTCGAAAAAAGTGGTCTTCTTCATGAGCTGGTACAGGGGAAGAGCCTTCTCTCCCAGCTGACTGATGAAACGGCTGATGGACGCCAAACAGCCGGTGAACTTCTGCACATCCAGCAGTCGGGTGGGCACTCCATCCTCTCGATGGCCTTGATCTTCACAGGGTTGCACTCTATGCTGCGCTCTGAGACCAGGAATCCAAGAAGCTGGCCGGCTGGTACTCCGAAGACGCATTTCTCCGGGTTGAGCTTGATTTGAAATCGGCGCAAGTTCTCAAAGGTCTCCTTGAGGTCTTCTAGCAGCGTTCCACGCTTCTCCGTCTTCACCACAACATCGTCCACATAAACGTGGGCGTTTCTGCCGAGTTGTTTGAGGAGGCATTTCTGCATGCAACGTTGAAACATGGCGCCGGCATTCCTCAAGCCGAACATCATGGTCAAGTAGCAGAAGGCTCCAAATGGTGTGATGAAGGCGGTCTTCAGTCTGTCGGCCGGGTTCAGCTTGATCTGGTGATACCCTGAGTATGCATCGAAGAAACTCATCAGCTCGCATCCGGCTGTGGAGTCTATCACTTGGTCAATTCTCGGCAAAGCAAAGGGGTCCTTGGGGCAGGCTTGGTTGAGGCTGGTATAATCTATACACATGCGCCACTGCTTTTTTTCTTCAACACAAGGACTGGGTTGGCCAGCCACTCTGGAAAGAATACTTCCATGATGAAGCCGGCTGCCACCAGCCGGGCTATCTCTTCTCCAACGACTCTTCTCTTCTCTTCTGATAGGCAGCACAAGGCTGCCTGACTAGCTTGGCATCAGACCGGACATGTAACTTGTGCTCGGCGAAATCCGTCGGAACACCCGGCATGTCCTTAGGTGACCATGCAAAGATGTCTCGATTCTCACGGAGGAAATCGACGAGCTCGCCTTCCTATTTGCTGTCAAGGTTTGCACCTATGACAGCGTACCTCTCCGGGTGCTCCGGGTCCAAGGGTATCTTCTTTGTCTCTTTGGCCGGCTTGAACGAGCCCTCGGCTTCCGACTCCTTGGGGTTGGGTGACATCTCCGGCTGCTTGCCTGCCATCGCCACAACTCGGTCAAGGAGCCGCTTCTCAGCCGCGATCACAAGGGACTCGGCCAGCCGGCTGCTATCTGATGTGCAAGCGGATGACTTCTTGTAATCCCCTGCTATGGTCAGAATTCGCTTGGAACTCGGCATCTTCATTTTGAGGTAAGCGTAGTGGGGGACCGCCATGAACGTGGCTAGAGCTGGCCGGCCAAGCAGTGCATGGTCGGGGCTCTCAAGGTCCACCACCTCAAACCAGACTAGCTCTCGGCGGAAGTGATCTTTGTCTCCAAAGAGGACGTCTATCTGGATCTTGCCGATTGGTGAGCAGGAAAGGCCAGGGACTATGCCATGGAATACGGTCTGGCTGGACTGAAGCTGCCTTTGTTTGATTCCTAACTTCTCCATGGTATCCTTGTACAGGATGTTGATGCTGCTGCCGCCATCTATCAGAACTCTGGAAAAGCGAGCAGCTCGCCTATCCGTGGCAAAGGTGGCATCCAGAACCAGGGCGTAAGAGCCGGGGTTGGGCACTACTTCCGGTTGGTCGGCTCTGCTCCAGCTAATGGGATTCTCGGACCAATGCATGAACTCGGGGGTCTCTGATGCCACTGCATTTACTTCTTGATGTCGTTGCCGTCTTCTGTGCTTATCGTCGGCCACACTGGTGAACACGACATAAGATCCGTGCTCTTCAGGGTACTCGTCTTGTATGGCTCCGACTGGTCAAACTGCCGGTTGCTAGGAGGGAGGAGGAGGCGGTTGCCCAGCAGGCGGAGGAGGCAGAAGGCCGTCTCCCTTGGCGATCCTGGTGAGCCAATGGCATTTCTGAGTGGTGTGGTTGGATAGCTTCGCACCACTGTGGAAGTTGTAGGGTGCGTCAAGAGTCTGCTCATACGAGAAAGCAGGCAGCCAATTGGGCTTGCCGCCCTTCTGGCGCTTGGATGGAGGCTGCCCTTCTGGCTGCTGGTCTTCGACTGTCGCCACCTGCCGGCTTGTGGACGCCGGCTGCATGGCCTTGCGCTTGTTGTCGCTTGGTTGTTGGCGCCGACTGGTGTCGCCAGCCGGGGTCCGAGGAGCCTGAGGGGCCACTTTGCCAGATGCATCAACTTGGATTTCTGCCTTCATGGAGGAGTCGGCCGTGGCATATTTATCTGCTATGATCAGCAACTCGTCGAGGGTCGCCGGCTCGTCGCAAAGAAGTCGGTACTTGAGGAGGGTGCCCTCTCGGCACCCAGCGGTGAAGTACTCGATGGCCTGCACCTCGTGCACGCCTTCGCAAGAGTTGCGGAGCTCGGCCCAGCGCGTGAGGTAGTCGCGAGTCGACTCGTTGGGGTCTTGTACGCACAAGGAGAGCTGGCGAGGTTTGGGCGGCCGCTTGTACGTGCTGGTGAAGTTGCGGAAGAAGGCTTCAGTGAAGTTGACCCAGTTGTTGATGCCACGGGGCTCCAGGCTGTTCAGCCATGTCCGGGCCGTGCCCTCGAGCATGAGTGGAACATACTTCACAGCAACGCGCTTGTTGCCGTTCGCGATGCTGACGGCCGTGGAGTAGTCGACCAGCCAGTCCTCCGGCTTCACGGAGCCGGTGTATTTGGGCGTGTCTCTCGGGAGCGTGAACCCTTTGGGGAAGGGCTCGTCTCGAATGCGGGGGCCAAAACAAGGCGGACCCAGCTCATCTTCTTCTTCTAGCGCCAGGGATCGGTGGAGAAGGTCGATCCGGTGGCGGGCATCGTTCTCTCCGACTCCTTCTCGGCGGCCAAGGCGGTCGCCGAGTGTCGGGTGTTCAACAGGCGACGGGGAGACGTGCCTTTCCCTGTGAGGGGGAGGAGGCAGACAGTCATCTCATCGTTCCACTGCTCTCAGGCGGCCGTCTTGGTCGCGCTCAATGGTGATGTGAGTCCGGCTGCTGCTGGCAGCCGGCTCCTTGTCTCTTCTTCCGCGGACGCCACCAGTCGGTGGCCGAGATGTCGCGCCTTGATCTCGGCGGGGAGGCAGATCGTCATTTTGCCGGTGAGGCGCCTCAGTGCGGCAGTCGGCCTCGTGCTGCTCAGCAGCCGCGTCGAGGAGTCATTGGACGCGCTCCGCCATCTGGCGACGCTCTTCGCCCTCGAACTTGTCTAGCTCTTCTGCTGCCGCCTGGGCAGCTCGGATATTTTCCGCAGGCATGGCATAGACAGGGCGATCCGCCCCGAACAGGTTGGCGATGGCCACGCCGCTCTGCCAGACCGTGCCGAGGCGGCTGGGCCCACCGGGAGCCGGCGTGCCGCCCACAGTGCGGTCCATCTCGCGCTGGTAGGCCTCCGATAGGCGTCTCATGCTGGCCAGCTTCTTGGCGCCCTCGACGAGCTGGATGCGGCGTGCTTCCAGCATCTTGGCGTCGACGTCTTTTGGGATGGGCGCCATCAGGTCTTGAAGTGCCGCATCGAGCGGGTCATGAACACCTCCGCTGGAGTGCTCGCTGTGGCCGATGACTAGCACCTCCGTGACAGCGCTTTCGCCGCTCTCCGCGCGAGAAATCAGCTGGTCGTAGACCACCACGTTGGTGGGGAACGCGTCAAGCGACACAGTGTCGGAATCGACAAGCATCGGGTCGGTGGAGCCAACAGACTCCAAGTCCGCAGCAGGCTCGCTGGTGACGTGGAGCTGATCGAGGAGGCTGATGAGGCGGCTCTCAGGGCCATAATTGCCCGCATCGGACGCTGGCTCGTCGGAGAGGCGAACCTCGCCAACAAGGTCGGCGAGGCAGCTTGTCGCGCAGGCGACCTCCGTGCCGTGCAGCGCGTCGGCGCAGACTCCGTCTGGCATGCCGGGCTGGCTGCGCTCGCCAGGGAGGAGAACGGTTCCCGTCCAGAACAGGTCTCCGGACGATGGTGCACCTCGCCCCACGGTGGGCACCAAATGTCGGGGGTTGGGTGCGACATATGCCAATGGATGGCTTATCATGATGGGAGCGAGTAGAACGTCGCCAGTTCCTGGAAGCGGGATAAGGCGTAGACACGAACGCCGATTCACTTTACCCAGGTTCGGGGCTCTCCTAGGAGATAACACCCCTAGTCCTGCTCTGCAGGGTCTCCACATGATCACTAAGGCACAAGTGAATACAATGGTGCTCCTCGAGCTGTATGCTAGAGGTAGGAGAAGGCAAGGCTAGCTCTCTCCTTTCTCTATGGGTTGGTCTAGTTCTAACAGGTTTGGAACCCTTTGCATGGGTGCCCTGGGGGTTTATATAGGCCTACCCCCCAGGGGTACAATGGTAATCCAGCCGGGTGTAGGACCCGGCTGTCAGTCTCTCTGGTTGCCGGCTTCTCCGCCGTCTGTCGGGGCCCGCCGCCCGGTGGGCCCCGCCGACTGGTCTGGTACGGGGCTGACAGGCCACCCCCGCCGCTCACGGGTATTGTCGGCTGCTGATCACTGTTGCCGTGATGCTAATGAGGCAGGCACGGTCAGGGGAGCATGGCTACAGCTCCGCCGCCTGGCGGGCGATTACTGTAGCCACTCTGCGTCTCGTCTGGTTAATGGCGCGTGGGGCGCGAGGAAGGGGCGGGCCGACTACTGGAGGCCGACCTCCCTCAGGTCCGACTGGTGGGACTCTAGCCATCTTCCGGGCTCTCACTGATCTGCGGGGCCCGTCGTGCTTGGGCCGTACCGACAGGCCGTCGTGGGAGCAGGGCCCCGCCTGCTTGTGGTGACGTCGGGTATGGAGTGGCAACAGTGCCGCGCCGGGCGGAGATCTCCGCCAGTATGGTGCACTGTGGCCACGCCCGTCCCTGGATCGGGCGGGGGGGGGGATGGGCTACGCTGTAGCCACTCCCTGTCTTGTCTTTCTTGATGAGGGCGCAGGCTTTGCGGTGCCTCGGGCCGACTGCTAGGGGCCGGCTTCTCTGGAAGCCGCCAACTAGGAGTCGGCTTGTCTTGAAGTCGGTTTCTGGGACTCGGCCGTCTATGGGCAGCCGGCTATTCCTCCAGCCGGCCACCAGAAGGCGGCACTTCATCTTGGTGCCTTGAGGGCGCAGCCAGCCCCGATGTCTTGAAAGGTTCTGGGCCTCGGGTTAGCCTGCCCGTTGCCCATTACTCCGACAAAGGGTTCACCACAGCAGGGATCCGCTCTCCTGACTGTCTTTCGCCACCTCAGATCTTCTTCCCCGCCGCCGGCAGCCACGAAAACTACATTACCATCATCAACTGAGCAGATGACCTTGAGGACTACACGGGTCCGCAAGAGAGGTCGCACTCTTCCGTGTCTGCTTACGTTATGCATCGCTTAATATGATAACATGCTACTTTATCGTCGTGTTCACCTATTAGACTCCGAGTCAGGTCCAAACTTATGCTGAAACTTGAGTTTATAAATGGTTGTGGGGTACATATTGGGGCAGCAATCAGTACTATCTGTCTACTATCTGGTTAATCTCGGGTGTCTACTATGAGTTTCACGTTGGGTGCAAACAAACATTAAAGGAGCCATTATCTGTATTTTTTAACTAAAGCTATTATCTGCCTGCTATCATTGGTTTTGGGTCTATCCACAGTTTGCTACTATCACTCTGGATTTGTGCATGCACTCCTTACATAATCTCACTATGTTTTATTCCTATGCATGTCAGTTATTGTACACAATGGAACTGAACATGTAGAGCAAAAGAGGCGAGCCTTGCGTGGCAATAAAATTTCATGCAGACGTCGCTCCATGGTGGGCGCAAAGGCAGCCCCCCCTCCACCCATTTCGGATCATAATCAAGAGGAAGATAACTGTTCTGAGGAGGATTCAGAAGCAGAAGACCACTCCTATTTACCCCATGAGGTCTTCGCTCTAACTTGGCATGCTGATGTTGGTAATATCATGCATATGGTGCCTTGCATTGCTTACTGTATACATCAAAGATGGCATCTGCTTAGTTTAGACATGCTTTGTGTCAATGCCATCTGTTTAGTTTCTTTATCGTATATGTGAATCATGCAATGCCATCTTGTTTATCCAGGCATCATATATGTGAATTTTGCAATGCCACCCTGGTTAGCCAGTCATCTTATATGTGAATTATATCATGACATCATTTTTAAATTTGTCAACAATTTTAGTACATTCAATTACTCTTCATGTGCATCAGCCATTCGGCACGGTCATGGAAAAAATCTGGAGTGGAAACAAGGTCTTCAGAGCAGACAATGCTATCTGACAAAGCGCATGTCTTGCTGGTTACAGATAGCTCCTCAGAGGAGGATTCAGAGACAGATGACCATTCCTATTTCCCCCCGGAGGTGCATGCTCTAACTTGGCAGGGTTATGTTGCTCATATCGTGCGTATGGTATCTTGCATTGCTATGCCATTTGCTTAGTTTATACATGCTTTGTGTGAATGCCACCTATTTAGTGTCTAATTACCATATATGTGAATTATGCAATGCCATCTTGTTGCAAGACATTATATATGTGAATTATGCAATGCTATCTTGTTGCAAGGCATTATATATGTGAATTATGCAATGCCATGCTATTTAGCCAAGCGTCATATATGTGAATTATATCATGCCGTCCTTTTTTTGTATTTCTCATTGCTTTTGTCGACAATGTTTGTATATTCAACTGCTCTTCCTGCGCATCAGCCATTTGAATCTGTGATGGAGAAATCTTGAGTGAAAACAAGGTCTTCAGAGCAGACAATGCTACCTGCTGAAGCAGATATCTTGCTGGTTACAGATAGCTCTTCAGAGGAGGATTCAGAGGCAGATGACCTGTCCTATTATCCCCCTGAGGTGTATGCTCAAACTTGGCAGGGTTATATTACTCATATCATGCATATGTTGTATTGCAATGCTTAGTTTTTACATCATATACACGATATTGAATGCCATCTCCTTAGTTCACACATCATATATGCGATTGCCCTCTGCTCACTTGCTTAGTATATAAATCATATATTTGAATTATATCATGCCATGATGTTTACATAGACAACATGTATCTGAATTATGGCATGCCAACCCACTTTCTAAAGACATAATATAGTTATATCATCTCATCTTGTTTACATAGTCATCAGATTTTGAATTATGTCATTCTATCCGTGAATTATATCATGCCATCATGCTTCCATCGACGGCATGTTTGTGATTTATGGCATGCCAACCACTTTAATAGACACATCGTATAGTTATATCATGTCATCCTGTTTACATAGTCATCATATTTTGAAGTATGTCATTCTATCATGTCTTGTTAGTCACCATACATGTGAAATTGTGTCATGCTATCCTGTTTAATTAGCCATCATATATGTGAAATTATGTCCTGCTATTCTGTTTGGTTAGACAACATAAATGTGAATTATTTCATGCCCTGTTTTCTTCCCTACTATCCATTGCACCTGTCCATCTTACAATGTCTGTACATTCAATTACTTTTCTTGTTTATCAGCCATTTCAATTGGAGGGGGTGATGGCAGTATCTGTGGGAGTAAAAACACGGTCTTCAGAAAATATCGTGCTACCTATCGAAGGAGATAGAACCACGGTTGTACTTGCCCAAGAACCAGCCCCACCACACATAACCCAGACTCACGCAGATTGTACCCCTACCCAGTTGGACAGAGAACCAGCTACACCCCTTCTAACCCCAACCCCAGCAGATAGTAACCCAGTTCCCGTTGACACAGCACCGTCTCCACCACAGAGCACCCAAACACGAGCAGTTAGTAAGGCAACAGCAGTGCCCAAAGCACGAGGACCACCACTCCGAACCCCAAGTCAACGCTTAAAGCAGAAGAAGAATTGTTCTCAGGTCAGGTTCCGTAGCTATGGTTCATACTACTTTGCTCTTGCATCACTGTATTTACTCATACCAACTAATTTTAAATTTGAAGGATGCAATTGAAACTCCAATGGCGCAACAGGTATGTTTTAAACCTGTTTCTTTAACGTGTTTGCTGTTGTAACTTGCTCTATGTTGATTTCAGTTTCAATTGAATAAACAGTTATGTTCTCATGCCATGCACATTACAAGTGTTGTTATTGCTGTGTAGTTTCCCACACTTATATTCTGTCTATGCTGCTTTGTCTTAAATAGATATGATTCCAACGGTATCTATCTTGATTTGGCAACATAAACTAGAATGATATAGACCATACAGTGACCATACTACATAGATATATGTTTGTTTCATGCTGTTATCCTGTCCACCTTACTACTGAACTGGTTTACCAAAATGAGTTTCATATACTACATTGTAAACCTGTGATGTGTTTGTTTGTTTATCTTTTAGAACGCGGATAAAATATTGGAGAAGAGTACCCCGTTATGCAATGGTAAAGGAAGTAATGCAGATAAGGTTCAAGATAGTGAGACATCCCTGTTGGTCTCCAAGAAAGCTGATAAAAACTATATTGAAGACACTGAGACAACCCCAAAGTCATGTCTTGATGTAGTGTTCGAGTTACTGGCTACTACTGCTGGCACCAGCTCTTCGAACTCGCTGCCTGAATCAGTTCGGCTTCTTGAGTCTCAACTTCAAGTTGAAAGACATCGATTAGAAGTTATGCGACAGGAAGCCGAAGGACTGAGGAAGTCCCTGTAGAATTCAGTTGCATACTTTCTTGCGCAACAACAAGTGCTGGAGGATTTAAGCGCCAAACAAGAGAAAGTTAATAAGCTTGCTAGACATCTTGCCAGCATTATGGGTACCCAGGATATTGTTTCTTGAGCTCTTCTGAAGTGGTTTCAGTTCTGGACTTGTTTTGCTGCGGCGTTTATATGGTGCTTTGTTCCCTATATTTGCACTGGTGGCGAACTTTGATGCCCAGTGGATGTAATATGTGTAATAGCGTGATAGCCTAGCATAAGTTGCTTGCTAATTTATTTCCTTATTGTCTTGTTTATTTGTTTTCTTGTAGTCAGTGCAGTTCTTTTTCCGCGGTTTGCTAGTGGCCACAATAACCTATTTTTGAAAACTAGGCCACAATAACCATGGGCTACATATTTACTGTAGTTAACATGGGCCTCCTACGGGCCGTAGAAACAATGGGCCTTCTACGGGGAATAGAAACAATGGGCCTTCTACGGGGCATAGAAACAATGAGCCTTATACGGGCCGTAGACACAATGGGCCTTCTACGGGCCGTATGATCGGTTGGCCAAACATGGGCCAATAACAGACCACATTATGGCCGTAAATGGGCTGGAGTTGAAATCGTCCATTCATGGGCCGACCATAACGGGCCATCGTTAATCGGCCGTATTTGATGACGCTATGAAAACGGCCCAACGTATTAACGGGCCACAAACGGGCTGACTGTAACCATGGGCTGAATTTGGCCCACAAGCAGAAAATGACAGTAACAGCCGTAAGTAAACGAATGCTGGAAATGAGCCCAAGAATAAATGGGCCCTGAGAAGTCCGAAAGATAACATGGGCTGTAAACGGCCCAACGAAATAATGGGCCGTTAAAGGGTATAAAGTGATACACTGTTCATTACGGGCCAGTTTCACCACGTGCCGTTAATGGGTATAAAGTGATACACTGTTCATTACGGGCCAGTTTTACCACGGGCCATTAATGGGCCGGGAGTTACTAAGGGCCTCATATGGGCCGAAAGACGTCATGGGCCATACATGGGCCGGAAGTTAAAACGGACTGGAATTATATTAGACGGCCTAGATGACGCTACTGGGCCTAATTCGGATAGGCCGTAAACGGGCCCTGGGTTAGCGGGCTGTAAATGGGCTATATGCGAACAGGCCGTTAACAGGCTTGTCGTGGGCCGGCCCTCCACCTTTTGACCAAGTCAAACGGCCGGCCTTTTCACTGGAATGGGCCTCTGTTGGGCCGTGCCACGTGTCGACGTATCATAGGCGCTTTGGGTCCAATGAGTGGATGACATCTGTCCCAACGGTGAGCCGACACGTGTTTCCTCCAGCCAATGATGATTTTACACGTGGAAAATCCCCGTTGGTCGGGGCTGTTAACGGGTTAACGGATCCAAAACCGGACACGATAGCTTAACCGCGTTCCGTTACGGTGGATGCCACGTGTCGGTCACCCTTGACGAAAGCACTTCTGTGACGCGCGATTTATCATCATGGAAGTGGACACTTCCGTGATGATAAATTTGGTCATGTCATGGAACACTTCTACGACAACACAGGTATGACTATCTTGATTCTGTCATAAGTTTGTCATGGATGTACATGCATGACAGAAAACGTGACCTACTGTGACAAACACGTATCACCACAGAAGTGTATTTTTTTGTAGTGCCTACTGATGTGGACGTCACCGCCGAGGGAGCGACGCCGTGGAGGAAGTAGCCGGCGACGCCGCCGTGGATGGAGCCGTGCCGTGTCGGCTCGGGACCGAGCGCCGGCAGCACCGTCAGATCGAATCAAGAAGAAAATGCGGCGATTAGTGTACAACCTCTTTGGTGGCGCCGATTAGGCCTCAGCTTCATCCGAGGAAACGGTGGTGATGATGCTCTTCCGGTGGTGCAGGTGAAGACGACAGTGTGGGAATGGAGGTGGCGCCAAAGACGAGGGGAACGTTGGGGTAGCTCCTTGGAGGTGGAGGATGGAGTGGCTGAGCCGGCGGAACGACGAGACCGACGACGGATCCTCATCCGGTATGATGGATGAGGGACGTCGAGGTGTTGCTGTGGACAACGTCGTCGGGGAAGAGGCTCTGGCTGGGTAGCGGACGGAGGAGGGTGTGGGGCTTCGCGGGTTTTCGCGGCCTCGGTGTACGAATGGGTGGGCGGATGGGATGGGAGTGGGGAACCATGGCTTAGGCACGCGCTTGTCCAAAATGTGGGGTAAGTTACGAAAGTACCCCCACCAATTTGAGCTGGGCGGTTCTTTCGGTTCAGGGGTATCACGGGCATTTCGCGTGTCGGGATTTCATAGGAGGTGGGAGTTTTCGCGCGCGTTGTAATTTTGGAATAGCAAGGCGCGGGTTGAGATGGAGGGAGTTGTCGGAGCACAATGAGACAAATATATATCTTAAATATTTCGGGATAACAAGGCGTGGGTTGAAGAGGCGGGAGTTTCGCAGCACGATAGACAAAGACACTAGCTTGAAATTTCGGCATAACAAGGCGCGGCTTGAAATTTCGGGAGACCAAGCTTAATGTGTACCCAAAAAAAGACAATTCACACCTCATCACTTGAGAGAGCCATGTCCCGTTTTACTATATTACTAGAAATGCATTCAAACACAACAAAAAAACCTAAAAAAATCGGGACAACAAACATAACGTGTACAGTACCAAAACAATTTGCATTTCCCTCAACAATAAAAAAATAATGTGTGTTGTCTAGCATATGGACTAAATTTGAGTACATTTTCCCTGTTTGAATGCGATTGTACTCGGGTTAGTTATACAACCATCTAAATATTATCTTCACAACACATGACATGAATATAGGAGAAGTAAATTCCTATAGAACTATGAACTACATGTACATACGATCTCAAATTCAAATATATGTATCCATTTTATGTTGAATTCAAATCATAGTAGATGTATGCTCTAGCTAGATGTTCGGAATCTAAACCATGTATGATATACTACGTACAATGTGTTTAACACGCACAACACACACACAAACACCATTTAGACTAGTAAGGTACACGTGCATTGCACACATGAGATTTGGCAACCAAATTATGAATAAATACCACATTTTAGCATGTAAGCTTTGAGTCATATATGCATGATGTAGATGTTCGTTTAATTCTTATAGTTCATTTCATTCAAAATCATCTAGTTTTTATAAGAAAGCTAATCTATTTTTAGATTCATGGAATTGTGCGTTGTAAGGCATAAAGTAAAAACAAATAATGGCAAATCATGTAGAAAAACATTTGGGCAATTCTGATGCGGAAGATTCTAGAACAAACAAGAACTGCTTGTGTTTTGAGTTTTGTGCATTATGCTTAAGTTCAACCACGGAGTCTTCTAGATTGTACATGTGGCAAAATCTGGTGGAATCTAGATGATATCCAATGGCCAGTAGTGCTCAAATTTGCCATCTCTGCACCATCGGATTGGCCTCATCCAACGACCATCTTTCAAAGTTAAAGTTATCCGCACACTATATAAAAAATATTAAATATAATATATATATATATATAGGGGTATAGATATAGATATGTGATGCGAAAGCCACCCATCATCTCCAATTAGAATAGTGTGTCCATGCACGGATGCAATGTGGCCAAACGATGTCTGCCATCAGTATCTCAAATTCAAATCAGTTTGACCTTGTTCAATGTGTATACAGTATAGCATGCTCGTTTCCAAACCACACTGCGCATCTCTAAGTTATATTCATGCATGCATGTGTTTCAAACATCATGATCTCGTATTCAAATATTTGAATTCAACTTTACATTGATTATGACCTCACCTAGTCTTTTACACCCACACAGTCGTCTTCTCTTAATAATTGTACCACTAACTTTCTCTCGTGCATGCATGCACACACACTACTAGTCGGCATTATCCATTGCACACATGCAATCCTTTTCTTTAGGTCGGTCTCCCATGCATGCACACACACACACCTCCCCCTGTCCATCATATCGGGCATTCTTTATCTCTCATGTGCATGCGCAACGATCGATGTTCCTATATGTGTGTGTGTATATAGCTAGGTCTTTCACAGTTTTCCACACAAACCGATCAATCTATATATCTTGTGAGGTCTCACCCTCTTTCCCACGTCCACATCGATCAATCTATACCTCTCTATATAGGATTACATAGCTAATACACCCACGTTAATTATATATCCAATGCCCCCCTCTCATCATCCATGCCTTCCGCTTCATCTCTCATACGCACGCATAGTGGCGAAGACAGGGGGCAGCAAGGGCCCTGCCCCCCCTAACATCACTATATATCGAGGCTAATATGAATGTGACCATTAGACAATTGCTGGTAAAATGGTTTAAGTTGATGAATTGGCCCTCCTCGTAAAGGATTAGCAATGCTTGGCCCCCTAGCTCATTAATTTATTTTTCATGGCTCCGCCACTGCGCGCAACAGCGCACGTTCTCGCCCCCTCTCTTTAAATATCGATCTCACACTTGTGCACTCCTTCATAGTCTCCCTCCACTTGGCCCCTCGCACCATCTTCTAGCCCCCCACCCAATTTTGCCACATGTACAATCTAGCAGACTCCATTGCTGAACTTAAGCATAATGCACAAACCTCAAAACACAAGTGCTTCTCCTTTGTTCTAGAATCTTCCGTATCATAACTACCCAAACTTTTTTTCTAGTTGAACTGCCATTATTTGTTTTACTTTATGCTTTACAACGCACAATTCCATGAACCATAAAATAGATTAAGGGCTTCTTTGATTCAAAGGATTCTCAAAGGAATTTTGGAGGATTCTAATCCTTAGGAATTTTTCCTATCTTGGTTGTTTGATTCGTAGGATTGTAAACCGTAGGAATTTTTCCATAGGATTCATTTGCACTAGATTTCATAGGAAACATCCCATCCGCTCAAACCTCTTTGAAAGAATCCTGCATTTTTTCTATGCACAATCAAACACTCGTCAATCCTGTAGGATTCAAGACGACATTCCACTCTAATCCCATGTTTTTCCTATTCCCGCGTTTTGGAAATCCTACGAATCAAAGAGGCCCTAGCTTTTTTATAAAAACTAATTGATTTTGAATGAGATGAACTATAAGAATTAAACGAAGGTCTACATCAGGCATATATGACTCAGAGCTTACATGCTATAGTGTGGTATTTATTCATAATTTGGTTGCCAAATCTGATGAGTGCAATGCACGTGTACCTTACTAGTACTTCGAGTATGTGCAAAACACGTAAATTAGAATTCCAATGGCACGCTACACAGACAGTGTCTCTCTTACAGTTCATGAAGCCACGTGGCACATGTGGAGGCGTTGTCGCGACCTCCTTGTGTGGATTGATCACAGTGACGTGCTACTGGTTCCAGAAGAATGTACTCGTCCTCTCTGAGCCACACTGGTGGTACATGCACGAACCGAAGATGTGCACGCACGCCATGCACGCACTCATTCCCTCGCACGCACACGCGGGTACACGGGTGGATGCATTTTTGTACGAAGATCCATCCCATGTGATAATTTGACGCATGTAAATTCCTTCACTTCATTGATGGTCAATTAATACAGCGCATGCAAATTGAGTGGACGTGAGGGCGGAAGAAAGTCATTACTACTCCATTGCGCGCATGAGAGTAGTTAAATCATGGGTTGCTAGTACTTCCATTGGTCTCCTTCGTATTTTGTGCCAATTTTTGACCATATTTGTAAGTAACATAATATTTATGCATGTCATAAAAAGTGGCACAAAAAAAGGGGGCCAATAAACTAGGACGCAGGCAGCATGATCAATTTTTGCCAGGGCCACTGTTGGTGGCCTTTGTATTTAAATATGGACGGAGTGGAGTAGTACTATCTTTATCTTAGCCTCATAGGGCTCTTCGAGCGCCTAGGCTCGCCTCCCCGCCTCACCCACCGGATCCCGCCATGGAGGATTCCGCCATGGATAATCCCTTAGATCCCAGGATCCCGCGGGCTGCCCTCTCGCTGCAGCCCGCAACACTGCCGCCTTTGAGCGAAACCTACATGTGTTTTAGAGGGGATCCATTGCTCTGGAATCACAGATCGGTGGCGCCGGAGGACATGCCAGGGCTGCATTTCACGTGGTGGGCAGCAAGGGCAAATCGGATCGAGGAAGCATCGCATTGATTGGAGAGAAGTTCCAAGGAGCTGCGCGTGGCGCAGCACAAGGCAGAGACGCAAGTCGATCTCAGGGGAGAGATGCTGAGGGATGTGAGCATCTGGCAGCGTCGCATTGATTTTGAGCTAGGGCTAATGGCAGAGATCATATTCACGGAGTCGACTGCGGAGGAAAGAACGCGCATGCCAGCGCAATGGCATGAGCACCCAGTGCAACTGTTCAAATGGGCGGTAGGAGAAGCCAAATACCGGGACCAGTTGTGGCAGCGCTGCAAGGCATGCATCGTAGGCGAGGTGAGCTGCCCTCCTTCCCCGCCAGCGATGCAGTGACCTAGCCGGTTGCTGCTCCAGTGAACTTGCAACGCCATGTTGGTTTGCAACCTTGACAATCACTCCATCTATATGTATTGTATTCCTGTGAAAATACTTGGTCATTTGGAAAAAGATGGTAATTGATTTATCACTAGTTTTAGAATGCTTGGTCATGACAATCAACCGAAGCCACAATCAGAAGTCTCCATCGCGTAATACTTTACGGTCGGTCGCACCAAAAGACTGTCAGTCGGACCCGCGTCTCACCGATTGGGCACGCATCGGCTTGGTCTGACATGTACGACCAGTTACATCACTGACTTGTGCGACCGTATTTGAGCAGTGTAGTACTTCCTCTATCTCAGTTTACAAGTCTTGCACGTGTACCTAGGTCGTTAATTTGACCAACTTAATAAGAGGCATACATTACGAAAAATATATCATTACAAACTTCAAATATTCTATTTTTAATGATATATTTTTTATGTTAAACAATTTATTTTATATAAGTTACATTGATGACCTAGATACACGTCCAAGCCTTGTAAACTGAGATGGAGGGAGTACTACTTGAAATTTATGTTCCACTAAACTCATCGGGAGCCGTTTCAGGCCTCGAAACCAAAACCATCAATTAATCTTTACCTTGTTCCCATCACATTCCAAAGTACTAGTGCTACAATTAAGTGCAAGCCTGCTCACACATAATAGTATGTGCCAAACCTGAACATGTTCCCACTATGCAGGTTTTAGTACTAGTGCTAGTACTTAGGTTATAAAAAGGGGAACTACCTAACCGAAAATTACTCTACCTTCCACCTCATAAGTCCTTCTTCTTCGTCCGTCCTTGCCATGGCCGATGTGCAGAGCTCTAGGTCAAGAACTACTCGTAACAAGGGAGCGGCAACCAAGGCTGCGGAAAAAAAAAGAGAGGGCTCGCCGCCACGCAGAGACCTCGAAAGATCTCTCACGGGCAGGCGATGGCTCCCAGGAGTGCCCTAGCCGCGGAGGCGAACATGCTGAGCTGGTGGCGCTGGAGTCGTTTTCCCTCGATGGCATGCCCGATCAGCTCAATAAGCACCTCAATAAGCAGAAGGAGTTCATCCACGGCTTGGTGGAGCTGCTGAAGGAGAGCCTCAACGACATGCCCGCTGAGCTCAATGAGCAGGGGGGGTTGACCGCCGGCTTGGTGATGCTGTTGAAGAAGAGCATTGCCCCGGAGAAGAAGGCGACCGGCGAAATCCTGCAACTTCAAGAGGACAAGGCAAAGCTCTGCCACGAGCTCGACCTGCTGAAAGAGAAGAACGCCGGCTGGAAGAAGTTGCATGAGAATAGTAGTTCCTCGATGAAGATGCTGCAGGCCCTCGTCATGGAACAGAACAAGGAGTTGGCGAAGCTCCGCATCGAGCACCGGGCTGCTGTCAAGGTACGTAATGCGGCCGTGGAACAGATGATAAAGGCTCGCGTCGAGAAATCCCACGTCATGGACAGAATGAAGAAGATGGTGGAGGATACGTGCAAGGAGATGGAGGTCGTGGAGGCGATGAAGAAGCAGTTATGACTCCGCGGCCAGCAACCCTTCATGTAGTAGAGAGCAGCGGCCCAGACTTGTGTGTGCGTCTTCCTTCTTTTTTTGGGGTGATAATCTTCCTTCTTCTTTTGCTCCTGTGTTTCTTCTTTTGCTTCGGGTGTTTCGCCGTGCGTGTCACGTTCTCTGCGAGGCATGAATAGAACAATGCTAACAATGAGATGACTAGCAAATTAGATCATTTTTTATCGCCATATGGCAGTGGGCTGCCGTGTTTCGTGCTCCTTCGTCGTACTACTCCAGTGGAAAACTTGAGTATACCGCACGGTTCTTTGCTCCTCCTCAGGTCGTCGGCACATTTATACGAGCAGTCAAATCACAAGGCCCCGCCTTCCAGTAGTAATGAGCCGTCAAATCACAAAGGCCCTCGCCTCTCTTGAAACCGACCAAGCTAGACTGCCCCGCCCTCTAGCCTTTTAAAAAATGTATACTTTTGTACAGTAGTAGTATCGATGGATTGCGCCATGGAGGAAAACTAACAAGATGAAATTAAATAAAAAGGTGGTACATCTAGAGAGCGCTCGTCGCCAAATTACGCGTATAGTACTATTAAAAAAGCTAGTACGTGCTTAAATGGGGTGCTAAATTATATTAAAGAAATTAGCATACCTATTTAATTCTTGGGTTCTAATTATTTATGCCACTAGTTGTGTATCACTACTCAGTTTTGCCATTAGAAGTTACAACTACTCAAAAATGCCATCGATCCGTGAGACGCCTGCTCAAAAATGCAATTAGATATCTCAAAAATGACATAAGTTAGATGTTTGCTAAAAAATGCCATTAGACATTGTTATTTTCACGTCAAACCCGTTGACCATGTTATATGACAAAAATAAGCCGATTCTCACAATCATAGGTGTGGCCCCTCTTGTCAGGACTAACCAAGCGAATAATTTTACAGGAAAATAAGAACGCTGTTGGGATCAAGTAGGCCCCACACTTTATTTTACTGTAGTGAGATAGAGGGAGAGCTGGCATGTTGGTCCATCGGTATTTATGTCATTATAACATGGCCAAAGAGATTTGAGTCACAATAATAGTGTCCAGCACAACACACCCCTCAAATAAAACTATGCACCCTGAAATTCTTTGACAACTAAACTGCTGGCTATATGATGTTGGCCATATATATTGTACGTATATAATGTGATGAAACGAGTGGTAGTATTATACCAACTAAAAGATGAACTGTAAGAAATACTAGTATGTACATACTGAAGAGTTAAAGTAACGAGAAGGAACATAACATAGTTCTGCTGGGGGCTCAGCACAACACACCACTCAAATAAAACTAAGCACACCTGAAATTAAACTAAGCAACTAATCTAGTAGACACTACATTAGAACCACCATGAGCAACGACACTACCACCTTACTCGGACTCCTCATCCACGTGCTCGACTTCGTCCTTGTCCCTCTTCCTCTTCGGCGATACTTCTTTGCTTGAACCGCACACTTGCCTCTTGCTCTTCATCCAACCCTTGTAGATATTGAAACAAAGGTAGCCATCCATTGCAGCGTAATGGATGTGGTCTATATCTAGTATATTCCACTCCCATGCATGATGAAACTTGAACGGAGGTTTCTTCAGTGTACCGTACGAAGGATGAACCATGGCTCCTGCCAGGGTCAGCATTGAAGGCTGATCACGGGAGGGCACCAGCCCTTTCTTCTGGAGGTCGAATGGGTTTCCTACAACGAGGCCTATCCGATCCAGGACATCCCTGTCATTCCTAATGTCTATAGTAACGAATTTGACTCGGCCGCCCTTGAGGAAGTTCTTAAATTCCTCGCCCTCAACGTCGTCATGGCATATGTGGTAGACCAAGCATAAGTCATGCACGCAAGCCTGGATCACGGTGGGCTTCTTCTTCTCTGCCTCCTTTAGATTCTTCTCGCTTTCCAGGACTGTGGTGTACTCAACATCTAGCCCAGTGACCCACTCATCCTTTGAGTTTTCGAACATGCGTCTGAAGCGAGCAAGGCATCCTTTCACCGTCGCGGAAGAACGGGTGTAGATGACGTCGAACTCATCGCCGGTGATGGTTCTAACCTTGTACTCATCGCTGATCATGGAGATTTGGGATGCCATGGATTTGGGAGGAGGGTTAGGATTAGTGGAACTGCCGTAATGTGAAAAGATGGGACGACTAGGAGCGAACTGCTGTAATGTTAAAGGACGTCCGGGAACGAGTAGGAGCAAACTGCCAGCGGTTTTTGTAAAATTGCTGAGTGGGCGTGCGAACGGCTGGGTAGTGGCTTGCCTGGTGAACAAATGGATTCATGCACAGTACTATGGGGGCCCAATTAGATGTCATGTCTACTCGATGCCCGATTAAATGGCTTTCGATGTCATGTCAAGCATGGGGAAAATTATAGGTGATACGAAGCTTTCCATTCTCCCATGATACGGGCTTTTGAGAGCCCTTGGATCTGAAATTGAACGGTTGCATGGCGTGATTCTAGACCTATGGGTGAATATCCTATCCTGGAGGGTTATTCTGTAAATTTTCAGCAACTTAGCATGCGACCGTTCGATCTCAGATCCAAGGGCTGCCTGCAGCCCGTATCATGGTCACGCCTACCACGACCATCTCCTCGCTCACACGGTCGCGCCCTTGGAGATATAACACTGTGCGTTAGTCTATCTGATGTTTGCATGTCATACATAGTCATCACTTAGTCACTCATACAGCAAGGTTAGCTATAAGGTTGGCTATAAGAGTATTTTTTTTACTTCTCTCTATCTCTTTCTTCATAGTATTTATTGCATTTGCCAAGAAGTGACCTCTTCCAATGAAATGGTAGTCTCAAGTCATTAAAAGCATGCACACCCCACATCTCTTATTGGTTGATATGTCAAGAAACAAGAAACGATGTACTCCCTCCTTTCCGGTTTATAGGGCTTATCTCAAATTTTTTGTTTTTTCCAATTTATAGGGCTCATCTCCATCTCATTTTTAGTTTCCGAGACGCATTAAATCTTTGCATGTAAGAATTAAAAAGGAACACACCAATGCATGTAATGTTTCTACTTATCTAGTGGCCAAGCATGCATGCGCTGCAATTAATCCAATTTAATGCATGAGTTTAAATGGGGTAGTTTTGTAAAGTACGAGATACATTCCTCCACTCACAAAATGCCTTGATTGATGAGATTTCAGATTTGAGCCTTATAAAACGGAAAAGAGGGAGTAGAAGTTAATGCACCGCGCCTAAGTATTTTGGGATTATTTGCTTTTCGTAAGATGACTTGCACACCTAGACAGAGGGAGTAATTAACTTGCCACATCAGACTTTATGCCTATGTGGCAGGCTTAGCACCTATACGAGCAAGTACAATAGTGGGCTATAAGCCCGCTTACATGGCATTTTTGCATATGTGGAGGAAAGAGGCAAGGAAAAAGTGTAGGAGTGGGCTCTCATGCAAGAGCCAGCCTCTACATGGTGGAGCATTGGGAGAGGCACCTGTATACCATGGAGGTGGTCAGGAATCGGGAGACTCACGCTGGTCGTAGCGCTGCAGTTAAAATGATAAAATTGCAAGTCAAATCAGGGGGCCCCACCTGTCCAGCAGTAACTCGTTGTCAAATCACATAGCCCTACGTTTGCAGTAGCCTACTCCCTCATCTTCTTGCGTCTCTGCCGAACCGACTAGCGGAACTGCCCCGCCTACCGTGTGGGAAAAGCCCCGCCCTCGACTTTTAAATAGTACAATATACTAATATTGTATCCATGGATTGCGCCATGGAGCAAAGCCTCAAGAAAACGGCGGTACACATGTACGGAGTATACAACACGCCCGTCGCGTTCGCGTGGCACCCCAGACGGTCGTTCGGTCTGGCACGCCGCTCTCCGAATGGAACACGCGTCATATTGCATTTGCACACACATGTGGGACCGCAATCGAGAACCAACCATAGGCACACTCCCTGGCCCCGCAAGTCGGGTGAGTTAATAGAAGAGAGAGACGAGCGATAGTACTAGAGAAGTGTTGTACAGACGTTGGTGCCTGGACGACCCCTGCATGACACGAAGATCAGTTCATCCATGCATGTGACTAGACACCAGCAGACATGCCTGGATTGGCTATCGTCTACATATCGTGCAGGTTGTGTTGTATAGGGTTGTAGTTCTGCCGAGAAATCTAAAAAAAGGTTTCTTGTCATCTCTCAATATTAGGTGTCATGTGCTTCGGATCACTGCGAGGGTTAAACAGTGACAACTGAGTTCCTCCAAGGCGCTGGTCATTGGGGGCACATGCATGAAGACTACTCGGCTGGCATCTAGGTCAAGCCGGCTATGTTAATTAGGACATCTCGACGGACCCCTTTTCTATGAGTTTATCTATAATTTGAGCTTTAATCCTTGTCTACTTTGTCCGTCGGGATTCATGTTGTCTCCTTTGGGCAGTGAGGTTATGGTTTCTTGTCATGTCGCATTTTTTCGTGTTATATGTTATAATCTGGTGCTTCAGATCAAAATGACGATAACTGCGCCTCCGGGGCACGTGCATGAAGACTTCTCGACAGTCATTGACGAGGTCAAGCCGGATCCGGTAGACAAAAGAAAACTAGTACTCCATTATATAGGCAGGCGCCTCCGCGCTTGCTTGCTAGTGTTGCTCTCTACACACTGTCTCGTCCTCTCCAGATCTAAACACGACAGCGGTGGCCACACTCTCTCTCTCTCTGCTCACCGCTGGTCACAGATCCAGCCGGATCCTCTCCGCCGGGGAAGGTGAGAAGGTGGAACGTTCACGCGGTAGTCCTCGGCGACGGTTCTTACCCACTGCCGGCGCGTCCCGATCAGCGTGCCTCGCCGTTCTCTCCCAAGCACCGCTGGCTAGGGAGGGCCTCCGACCCTTCTTCCTCGTTGCCGTAGTGTGGGTAGATCCGGCCTCCCGCCGCCCACCTAGCGACATCCCGGCGACCCTCAGGTATAACTTCCTTCGGAACCGGCCTTGCTCTACTTCCCGAGCTCCTGACGTCACTACATTTGTATCTTTTACTATTTCCCAGGCCCCCTCGTAGATAGGATCGATCGGCTGTTCGAAAGCCACCTAAATTTTGACTGTTAAGAGGTAAAAGTAGTTCATGCACTCGAATCTAGTACTACTTAGTTCAAACAAGGAAGAAAGGGGGTGGGTGGGGAAGATCTGTTACCTGAATCCAGGACTTGGTCAAAAGAGGAAATAATGGGGGCGAAAAGTAGCAGAGACTGGCTATCCAACTGGTCTCTTGGTCTAATAGGAAAATAAAGGGAAACGCAGTACAAACTCAATATAAACCCGATCTATTGGTTGAAAAAGGAAAGAAAGTGGGGACTGGGGGACAAGTCAACAGAGTAAGTCCAGCACTAGATTTGCTAGCCTCACACAATATAAGGTGGCTATACCGAACAAAAATGGGAGCAACCCAGATATTCTGTTCTGATGTTTGTTGCCCCGAGCCACTCTTTTGTAATGCCAATGGTAAAATGTAGCAATCGCACTGTTAAAAGTAAGGACACATTAAACCAATGTTGTTTTCAATGTAATGCCTCCAGTAATATGAACCAATCTCACTTTTTTTCATGTCCTGCTAAATTTCCCATTAAGATAAGTTGCTTCTTTTCGTTCGAAATGCAACTGTCCTGGTCCGCCTACTCTCCCGTGCCCAAATACCGACTCTGTAGCAACTGTTAATGTAATGTTGCTGTTAAAATGAAGCAATGGCACCATTAAAGTAATGTCGTATTTAACGGTTGTCATAGTTAATCCTAATGCCCACACTAATATCTAGCAATGCTGCTGCTTTAGAAATTGCTACTGTCCTTGTAGGATTGCTATTCAGATAAGGAACATGCTTCTTTTCATTTGATGTATGTTTCATCACTTGTTTGTCACCCTCCTTTCCACTTTTTTGTGCAAACAGAGACATACATTTCACGCTTGACCTTAGTTGAACTGCACATTATAGTTGAACATTCTAGGAGCTTCACAACCAACCTTGATGTTGCTCAATTTTATTGCAACTAATGAAGAAGAAGCTCTGTGGGTTTCGTTTTCTGATGGAAATGGAACCGGGGCTGGAGCCCTTTTCTTACAAAAATGAAGAAGAAGCTGCTAGCTCATGGGACATTGCTTCATTTTAGGTGAACTGCACCAAAAGGTCCCATGAATTGAATTATCCATGTTGGTGACTGGTTTCATCCCTTCTACGATGGCGTTGACTGCAGAAATGGTTCCCATCACGAGGTATGTTCCTTTTTGGTCTGGCCGGTTGCCAAACACCCTGCTTGTTGAGTCTGCTCTTGTGCTACTGTTTTGGCACTGCCATGATAAAGCAGTAATTTTATTATTTTTCACCTTAATCTAGTGGAACTATTAATTTGTGGCAATGTTTTGGCACTGCTAGTGCCACATATTTTTTTATATATTGAAAGAGGGGGTTTCCTCTGATTTCATTAAAGAAACCCTACCATAGAGAACCATTATCCGACAACATCTCAATGTAAATGGGCAGTTATGCAACTACTACTAGACCGGAATGAGTACTAGCAGGAGACAAGTTCGCCACATAAGCTAGGCAGGTAGGGGGACGCAGCACCAGCTCGACCAAGTTTGGATTACAACCCAAATGCTACCATAGAAACATCAGGGGGAAGATAGAGCCAGCTTCAGCATCCCAGTCTAAGCACCCTCGGCCTCCATCCTTGCGACGCACGGTACACCTCGTTTGCCACCTGCTCGACCCTAGTGCCACTGATAAAATGAAGTAATAATACAATTAAAATAGAGCGAGTGTCCTCTCTATCATTTCATTTCCAATGTAGATAAAGAAAGTTCTTCTCTTTGTTAGTATATGTTTCATCAACTAGTCCCATTGTTAATGTTTAAGCATTTTTGCAAACTAGGGTGCTTAATTTTAGTTGATCTGCACAAAAATAAAGATTGGAATGTCTCAAGGTCCCTCCTTGTACTACCGCTGTACACTGATGTTCATCACTGGCAGAAGGTGTATCGGGGAGACTTGGGTCGATTTCCAGTATGAGGTGTACCATATGAGGCGTCGCAGGGCCCATCTCGCCCTCGCAGCATGGCATACTATGATACTATCGCAATATTTTCTTCTATTTATTAGTGTATGTTTCATCAACTAGTGCCACTATAATGTAATCATTCTTTTTCATTATCTGTGCAAACGGGGTTATTCAGCTGCATTTTGGTGGAACTGCACAAATGTACGGGTGGAAACCGGCATATATGCAGAGTGCGAGGTGCCAAGTAAAAATTACCGACACCAACCCTGCTCCATCTAAGCATTGGCATCCACCACCAACAAGTGGGATGTGTGGCGCTCACTATGGACGAATCTTTCTCGGCAGCAAATCCTCTAAGCAAATACTAGTAGCTTAGACTTCAGAAAAAATACTAGTACCTTATATTGGCAGTTTTCTAGGGAGTACTCTTTTCTAAAAGAAGCACCAATCTATTTTTCTTTATTTGTACATAGTGTCACAACTTTGACCCAAAGGTCCAGAGCTATTTTAGGGTGATTGGCGTAGTACTCGGAGACTGATTATAAGCATGATTTTTATTAGCTGTCACACTGATTGTAAGCATGAGCAGATGGAAGATTAGGTTAGTGTGAAGCTTACCTTAAACCATACCGACGCCATTGAAACGAGGCGAGCGTCGAGGGAACCATGGAGAACGGCAGGGAGGCGACGTCGCGCCATCCGGCCTCCTCTTGCGGTGGTAGAACGAATACTCATGTGGCTCCGGCTGGCTCTGCACCCTCACGAATGGCACACCGTGCTCGATTGATTCATTATCCCCTAGGTGCTCGACCTTCGACCTGTACGCCCACCACCTCCGCCTGACTTTTGCCTCGGGCGAATCTGTCTGCTCCATCGCCCAGAGGAGATACTCGATGAACTCGAAGAACTGCGGTGTGACTGGCGCCGAGGAGTACATCGCCGCCCTCATCGCCGCTGTCTCGCTCTTTCGCATACATTTCCACATGGCCCTCACCGTCCTTGAAATCTCCCACTCATTGTCAAACCAAGTAAGGATCTCCTTCAACCTGGCTAACTTTGCCTGGTCGCCGCCAGCGATCTACCTGATTCGCTGCTGCATCCTCTCCATAGATGTCCTTCTGAGTGGTCCGGTGCTAGCTTTGGAAGATGGGAGGAGAAACGGTGGTTTACAATAAAGAAGAGGGAGAGGTGAGACGGTGGTTTTGGAATGGAGATGATGGAGAGGAGAGGGGGTGGTTTTGCAATGGAGAAGAGGGAGAGGCGAGATGGTGGTTTTGGAATGGAGATGATGGAGAGGAGAGGTTTCCCTGCCTTTCGGTCGCTGACAGGTGGGCCCCGCGCTTGGTGGGACCCATGTGTCAGTGTCTCAATGGCAGGATGGGCTACGTCAGGGGATCCTCGTCCGAGGAGAGAGGAGGTGGTTTTGCAATGGAGAAGAGGGAGAGGCGAGGCGGTGATATTGGAATGGAGATTATGGACAGGAGAGGAGGTGGTTTTTGTCGGATGTGGGGTTCCGGCAAACCCTTAAGGTTCAAACACTGGGGTGCGCGCGAAGTCTTTCCCCCTACCGATCTACGCCCTAGCTCGCTAATATCTCGCGGACGAACTCGACGAACTCGCAACACAGAAGGACACAAGGTTTATACTGGTTCAGGCCACCGTTGTGGTGTAATACCCTACTCCAGTGTGGTGGTGGTGGATTGCCTCTTGGGCTGATGATGAATAGTACAAGGGAAGAACGGCCTCCTGAGGTGGAGGTGTTCTTGTTCGTGCGAGCTTGTGCGCGTCTCTGGATCCGATGGTTGGCTAGACCTATTTATAGAGGCCCTGGTCCTCTTCCCAAATATCGAGCGGGAAGGGAGCCAACAACGGCGGGCAAATTTGAAGGGGGACAGCTAGTACAAGCTATCCTGACAAAAGCGATCTTCGCCTGCGAAAAGCTCTGGGGTGACGCCGTCTTGGGCTCCACGATGACCTCCGCCTTGCCGTCCTCCTGGTCTTGGTCTTGTTGCACCAATATGGCAACCTTTGCCTGATGCCTCGGTACTCTTCGCCTGCGCTGGCCTCCTTAGCACCAAAGAGGAAACAAGGACGCTGCGTGCGCTGGCGCCCGCCTGGCGCCCGCCTGGTGCCGTTCGTCATGGCTCACGTCACGAGAGCCTCGTAAGGTTTTCCCCGCCTTGATATCTCCGCTCCTCGTGAGCCTGCCTGGCTAGGCCACTCCATAGGAGGTCTTGCGTCGTCCGCCTCGCGAGGCTTGGACCCTCGCGAGGGTCTTGGATGCCTTGTTGATGAAGATGGGATGTACGGCCTGCTAGCTTGGCCACGCTGTGGGCCGCAGGCAGGCAAGTCTGGGGACCCCCGTTCCCAGAACGCCGACAGTAGCCCCCGGGCCCAAGGTGCGCTCGGGGTTGGCTTCGCGGCGAAGCCAAGGGTCAAGTTCGGAGCACAGCGGGCCCCAAAAGCCTGCGGCCTCGGTTGATGCGTGGCGGTTGATTGGACGTGGGCGTCTCCGCTTCCCCACGCTGCCTCGGCAACTGCACGACTTGACAAGTCCCTGCGACATGCAAGGAAAACCATCATTACCTGCGATCGTGGGAGACGCCGGTTGGCCTTCTCTTGCTATGAATGGGGAGGGGGCGGAGCCCCCGTCGCCCATCTCTTCCTCGCTTGCTTGCCTCTTTGCTCCATTGCTTGCAGTGCCACCGATGGCGCCACGAAGGAAGTTCTCTGCCGCCGAGAAGGGAAAGGCCCCTCGCGAGGGCCCTGGTTCCCCGGCGCCCAAGCATGGCCGCGGCCGTCCGCGCAAGCATGCGGCGACCCCCGTCGTGGCCCACCGTCGAGGTGGCGCCGCGACACGCAGAGGGGTTCCTCCCATCCATGGTGGTCCAGCTGATGAGGGGAGGCACGCGATGGTGGTGTGGCCTCCCCGCCCGCGCTTCCATTCGGCGGAGGTGCCGCCGGAGTTCGTCGTCTGGTTGGAGAACCCGGCCGGCAACTGGCTCCAACGTCCGCGCTTCTTCGTCGGCGAACTGCCGGCCTCTGGTCCGGGCGGACTCTGGCTGCAGGCGAAGCAAGGCCTCTTGGGTTGCGGTCGAGACTTCCGCCGCGGGCAACATAGCCCTGGCCCACGGCTGGCAGACATTCGCCCGCGCGCGTGACCTGCGCAGGCGGTGCACCCTCCACTTCAGGTACGATGGTGGATCGACCCTCTATGTGAGGGTGTTTGGGGAAGATGGTCGCCGCGCCGGGTGCTGCCCCGAGGCGAACGACGGTGAGGAGGTGCTCGGCCTTGGTGACGGTCGCGACGAGGACGAGGGAGAGCCTGCCCTCGGCGGCGACCGCATCTCTTCCAGCTACGGCGGCTCTTCCTCCGGTGACAGCTCCTGCAGCGGTGGCTACGATCAGCCGTCGTGCCACCGCGCCCGCTTCGAAGGAGGCAGCGGGTCATCTCGTCGCCGCGCCTCCGTGAAGCGCGAGGAGGGGTCTGGCTAGGCTCGGGGCGTCGCTAAGGGCCTGCCTTCGCAGATTGCTGCAACGTTGCTTTGTTTAGCTTTTTCCTTTTTTCCTGCATCAGAAAAAGAAACCAGTATGGGCCCAGAGGGGCGTGTATCGAACTGTGGTTCTTTGGTCAATGCACTGTGCGTATTATTCCCATGCCGTGTTGTTATTTTGCGCAAAGATAACTTAACCTGGCGCGTTTGGGACGCCCTTTCCCTCACGAGGTGTCTGCGTTTGCTCAGAAACTGCAAAAAATTCGTTAGGGGTGCGCTAGAGGATTTGCCGTCCACCCAAGCCTTGGCTTGGCGCCTTGTGTCGCGGTACCCGAGGGGCATGGATTAGGAGAGATGTGCCAGCTTCCAGGCTCGAACGAGGGTGGCTCGCGAGAAGGCAGAGAGAAGAAAAATGCTCGCGAGGGCACCTGCCTAGCCCCCTCATGAGGTATGCGAGAGAGAGAACATGAGCAAACCAGAGCCGAAAAATGCGGTAAAAGGCTAGGGAACCAAATCGGCAACGAACACCAAGAGCAACTCCGATTAAGGAAAAGCGAGCCAACTACGGAAAGCAAATGAAAAGCCGCGTCCGGCACCTAATCTAGTCTTCAAGTCTTCTCACCAGCGCGGAGCTAAGTGCTGTCTACTAGGCGTGAGAGGGAGCCCCAGGGCCTGAGGCCGGCGCTCCTGAGACTCCGGGGCGTGTGCAGCCCCACTCATTATTACGTGAGAGTGTCACGGGCGGCGATTCTTCATAGGCATCGGGCCTTCTTCACAGACTCTGGGCCTTTCTTCTCAGGCTCTGGGCCTTGCTTCTCAGGCTCTGGGCCTTGCTTCATGGATAGAACTTCCGGAGGTGCTGGATGTTCCAGGCGTTCTGGATGGGTATCCCGTCCTGCGTCTCCAGGCGCGCTGCACCCGGCCTGGAGACATGGACGACCCTGAACGGGCCCTCCCACATGGGCGAAAGCTTGTGCAGCCCTTCTCTGGAGAGGACCCGCCTCAGGACGAGGTCGCCCACCTCGAGCGTCCAGGAGCGGATGTTGCGGCAGTGGTACCGCCGCAGCGCTTGTTGGTACCTTACCGCCCTCAATGCGGCTTCATGTCGGCGTTCCTCCCCCAGCACGAGATCCATCCCCCGCATGGCGTCCTGCTGCGTTTCGTCGAACGCCAGGACCCGCGCGGAGCGATGCTTTACCTCGTGAGGGAGGACTGCTTCGGCTCCATAGACGAGGAAGAACGGAGTCTCGCCCATTGGCTTGGTAGCGGTGGTACGGATGTACCACAACACGGACTGGAGCTCGTCGTGCCAGCCCCTGCCGCAGGCCTCCAGCTTCTTCTTGAAGGTCCTGGTCTTGAGGCCCCTCAGGACCTCTGCGTTGGCGCGCTCAGCCTGACCATTGCTCCTGGGGTGGGCCACCGAAGTGTAGTAGATCTGTGTTCCAAGGTTAGCACAGTAGGTTTTGAAGAGGTTACTAGTAAACTGCGAGCCGTTATTTGTGATGATGCGGTTGGGGACCCCAAAGCGGCTCACGAGGCCCTTGATGAACTTGACGGCAGAGCCGGCTGGAATGGTACGGACGGCTTCCACTTCCGCCCACTTGGTGAACTTGTCGATGGCGACGTAGAGATAGCGGTAGCCCCCTGGCGCCCGTGGGAACGGGCCTAAGATGTCCAGCCCTCAGACTACGAATGGCCATGCGAGAGGGATGGTTTGGAGACCCTGAGCAGGCTGATGGATTTGCTTGGCATGGAATTGGCAAGCTTCGTAGGACTTCACATGCTCGGCTGCGTCATTGAGCGTTGTAGGCCAATAGAATCCACTGCGGAACACCTTGCCGACGAGGGTCCGTGACGACGAGTGATGACCACAGTCCCCGCCGTGTATGTCAATCAGCAGCTCCCTTCCTTGATCGCTGGAGATGCAGCGCAGCGTGACGTCGTTCGGCCGTTTCCTGTACAACTCGCCGTCTTGAATGCAGTATGCCGTGGCTTGCCGGGCCACGCGCTCCGCGTCCTCTTCCTTCTCCGGCAGCGTCCCGTGCATCAGGTACTCTTTGAATTCCTTGGTCCAGCACTCCTCCTGGGGCTCGAGTGCCAATAGCAGCCGAGCTCCTGAGGTCGGGCCACAGGCTAGGGCTCCCATGGCCGGGGGCTGTGGGAGCTCCTCCCGAGGCTGAGTCGTGCTTGAAAGAGGTGGCGTAGCTGATGGCTTGAAGAGCCGCTCTTCGAAGACGCCGGGCTCTTGCCGTTGCCGCTTGGATGCTCTCTTGGCGATGTCGTCGGCTTCCTTGTTGGTGCCCCGGGGCATGTGCTGCAGCTCCAGGCCCGAGAACTGCTTTTCCATCTTGCGCACCTCCACGAGGTAGGCCTCCATGTGCTCGTCCTTCGGCTCGTACACCTTGTTGGAGAAGTTGATGAGGAGCTGTGAGTCGCCTTTGACGGTGAGGCGCTTCACTCCTAGAGCCGCCGCAACCTTCAGGCCAGCTATGAGGCCTTCGTATTCTGCGATATTGTTGGAGACCTTCTCGCCGTGCTGGAAGCAGAGCTGCACGGCGTAGTAGAGCTTGTCCTGAGTGGGCGAGATGAGCACTGCTCCAGCCCCCGCGCCTTGGTGCACGAAGGTGCCATCGAAATACATGACCCAGCCGTCTGGTGCCTCACTTCCTAGGGAGGTGGACCGGTCTTCGCCCTCCTCAAGAGCCGGGGCATCTGTCCATTCTGCCAAAAAATCGGCTAGCGCGGCTCCCTTGATGACCCTGGTAGTGCTGAACTCCAACTGGAATGCTTGCAGCTTGATGTTCCATTCAGCGACCCTTCCGGCTGAGTTAGGGCTCCTAAGTATCCTCTCCAATGGGTAAGCTGAGACGACCTTGATGGGGTGGCCCTGGAAGTAGTGCCGCAGCTTGTGCAAGGCCACCAAGAGTGCGAGCAGGAGCTTTTGCGGCATGGGGTAGCGCGCCCTCGTGTCCCGCAGTACGGTGCTGACGAAGTACACCGGGTGCTCGACGAGGGCTGGCACACTGTCGAGGCTCGGGTCCTGCGGAGATTGTGGCATATCCTGAGCTGGTGGGTTTCCTGAGACCTGACCGTCCTCAGGAGCTTCTACGATGTTGCCCTGCTGAGCATGATCTTCCGCCGCTGATGGCTTTGCTGCGCCTTCCTAACCCATGTGCTGCATCAGCTCTGGCTTGGCGCGGCACACCCTTGTCTTGGCGCTCCTCCCGAACTGCCACCAGCGCCGCGCTGGCGGAGTATGGGGTGGCGGCAAGGTAGAGTACCAGAGGCTCGAGAGGCCGCGGTGCCACCATCACCGGGGGACTGGTGAGGTATTTCTTGAGGTCTTGGAAGGCCCGGTCAGCCTGCGGGGTCCACTCGAACGGGCCCTTCTTCTTCATGAGCTTAAAGAAGGGTAAGGCGCGCTTGCCTAGCTTGGAGATGAATCGCCCTAACGCGGTCACCCGCCCTGCTAGCTTCTGCATCTCCTTGAGGGTCTGCGGCGGGCTCATGTCTTCGATGGCCTTGATCTTCTCCGGGTTCGCCTCGATCCCTCTGTGCGATACGAGGAACCCTAGTAGTTTGCCGGAAGGGACGCCAAACACACACTTTTTTGGGTTAAGCCTCAAGTTCACTTGGCGCAAGCTCTCGAAGGTCTCCTCCAAGTCTTGAATCAATGTCCTCGCCTCGCGAGATTTGACCACTATGTCGTCAACGTAAGCCTCTGTGTTCCTCCCGAGCTGCCACCCCAGGGCGATGTGCATCAACCGCTGGAAGGTGGCGCCTGCGTTGCGCAGCCCGAAGGGCATACAGGTGTAGCAGTACAACCCACATGGTGTTAGGAAAGTTGTCTTCTCCACATCTTCCACCGCCATCTTGATCTGATGATACCCCCAGAACGCGTCCAGGAAGCACAGCAAGTCCCACTCGGCGGTGGAGTCGACGATTTGGTCGATGCGCGGGAGCGGGAACGGATCTTGGGGGCAGGCTTTGTTGAGGTTGGTGAAGTCGACGCACATCCGCTCCTTCCCGCCTTTCTTTGGCACTACGACAGGGTTTGCCAGCCATTCAGGATATCAAACTTCCCGCATGGCGCCTGCCGCCTCCAGCTTGCGTGTCTCTTGGACGATGAAGGCCTGCTTCTCAGTGGACTGCCGGCTGGCTCACTGCTTCACGGGGCATATGTTGGGGCATACCCTTAGATGATGCTGGATCACCTCTCTCGGGACCCCTACCAGCTGATTGGGCTCCCACGCGAATATTTCCTTGTTCACGCGCAAGAACCTCACCAAGGCTTCTTCTTGTCCCGGGTCAAGGCCGGTTCCTATGGTGAAGGTGGCCCCCGAAGACCCGTCCTCGTTGACCGGCATCTGCTTGGTTTCCGCCTTGTCTTGGGTGAACAACTACTTCTTCTTGGTAGGCGCGGCCTCCTTGCCCTCGTGGGTACCGGCGCCGGCCGGCTGTGCCGCCGCCGCGGTCTTGAAGGCGAGCCTAAGCGCTGTCACGGCCTCCTTAGTGTCCCCCTTGATGGTGAGGATGCCCTTGCTTCCTGGCATCTTCATGAGGTTGTAGGCCGGATGGTTCGCCGCCATGAACTGAGCGAGAGCTGGGTACCTGAGGATGGCGTTGTATGGTAAACCGACGCGGGCGATGTTGAAGTCCACCAGCTTAGTGCGGTAGTTGTCGCGTGTGCCGAAGGTGACAGGGAGGCGGATCTGCCCCAGAGAGTGGGCCGCTCCACCACCCACTCCCGATAAAGGCTTGCTGAGGTTGAGCCGCTCGGGGGGCACGTGGAGAAGGCTGAAGGCTTCTACGGAGAGCAAGCTGAGGCCGGCACCGCCGTCAATGAGGGTTTTCGTGACAGCCACGTTGCAGATGGTGGGCGTGCAGAGCATTGGGAGCATGCCAGAGCCGGCGGTGGAGTCGGGGTGGTCTTCCGAGCCGAAGGTGAGGTCGGCCTCCGGTGCAGCCCAACCCGGCGGAGCGCCAGGGCGCTTGGAGGCTGCCCCAATCTGACGGAAGAAAGGTTTGATGTAGCGATCTGAAGGCGGTGCTTGAGAGCCACCCAGCAGTGCCGCGACTACGTGGTGCGCCGGCACCACGTAGCGCGCGGTGAAGAGGTTGCGGAGTTCCCCCCAGGACGCCACCGTGGATCCCGGGAGGTTGAGCAGCCAGGCGCGTGGCTCGCCGGCGAGGGCCATGGGGAACCAGTTGGCCATGATCTTGTCGTCGCCTCCGGCCTCGAGGACGGCCTCCTCATATGCCTGCAGGAACGGCGCCGGGTCTGCCGCGCCTTCGTAACGCGGCGGCATCTTCGGCTTGAACTTGTTTGGCCACTGCACTCGCTGCAGGGCGGGGGCCAGGGCTCGGTACCCAGACTCCCTGCTGCTGGTGTTGGCCGCAGAGGTGGGTGGCGGGGCACCTGCCATGGGAGCGAAGCGCGGCGGCACGGGGCAAAGGTTGGTGGAGAGGAGCTCCGGCGCACCCCTACCTAGCGCGCCAAATGTCGGATGTGGGGTTCCGGCAAACCCTTAAGGTTCGAACACTGGGGTGTGCGCGAAGTCTTTCCCCCCTACCGATCTACGCCCTAGCTCGCTAAGATCTCGCGGACGAACTCGACGAACTCGCAACACAGAAGGACACAAGGTTTATACTGGTTTGGGCCACCGTTGTGGTGTAATACCCTACTCCAGTGTGGTGGTGGTGGATTGCCTCTTGGGCTGATGATGAACAGTACAAGGGAAGAACAACCTCCTGAGGTGGAGGTGTTCTTGTTCGTGCGAGCTTGTGCACGTCTCTGGATCCGATGGCTACTACTGTGGTCACTAGACCTATTTATAGAGGCCCTGGTCCTCTTCCCAAATATCGAGCAGGAAGGGAGCCAACAACGGCGGGCAAATTTGAAGGGGGACAGCTAGTACAAGCTATCCTGACAAAAGCGGTCTTCGCCTGCGAAAAGCTCTGGGGTGACGCCGCCTTGGGCTCCACGATGACCTCCGCCTTGCCGTCCTCCTGGTCTTGGTCTCATTGCACCAATATGGAAACCTTTGCCTGATGCCTTGGTACTCTTCGCCTGCGCTGGCCTCCTTAGCACCAAAGAGGAAACAAGGACGCTGCGCGCGCTGGCGCCCGCCTGGTGCCGTTCGTCATGGCTCACGTCACGAGAGCCTTGTCAGGTTTGCCCCGCCTTGATATCTCCGCTCCTCGTGACCTGCCTGGCTAGGCCACTCCATAGTAGGTCTTGCGTCATCCGCCTCGCGAGGCTTGGACCCTCGCGAGGGTCTTGGATGCCTTGTTGATGAAGATGGGTTGTACGGCCTGCTAGCTTGGCCACGCTGTGGGCCGCAGGCAGGCAAGTCTGGGGACCCCCGTTCCCAGAACACCGACAGTAGCCCCCGGGCCCAAGGTGCGCTCGGGGTTGGTCATAATTGACCATGATTTTCACAAATAAAATATATGTTATACGTTGCAGAAATAATATAATTTGAAAGTACATTCAGATACGAACCAAACGATACAATTTTTGGTGACATGCATTCACATTTTGCTTGTCAAATATAGTACGTGGTCAAACTTTGACCCAAAATAGGCAAAACAAAAAAAACTTCCAAGACCAACGCCGCTCCTCTCCTCTTAAACCACCGCCGCTCCTCTCCTGTTCCAATCTAAATCCAGTGCCGCTCCTCTCCTCTTCCATTTCAAAACCACCGCCCCTCCGCTCCTATTCCAATCCAGAACTAGCGTCGCTCCTCTCCCGTTCTAATCCAAAACTAGCGCTGCTCCTCTCCTCTTCCATTCAAAAACCACCGTCGGCGAGTGCAGGTGCTGTGGAGAAGTAGATCGATGGAGGAGCACAACCGATACTTGAGGATCGCAGACGGCGACCCTGTGAAGCTAGCTAGGATGTTGGAGCTATAGTCTTGGTTTGACAACAAGGACCAACTAGCGGCAACGGCGACATCCATGGCCAAATATCTGCAACAGAGTGAAAAGGCGGCGATACTCCCGAAGGTTGTATCGCGGGAGTACATAGAGTTGCTCCTCTTGGCCATGGAGCAAACAGATTCACCGAATCCGATCGTGAGGGAGCGGTGGTGGGAGTATCGATCCCAGATGGAGCATCCACCAGAGGTTGAAGGATCGAGCATCTACAGGGTGCCGTTTGTGAGGGTGTCGTGCCAGAGCGAGCCCGTGGAGTCTTCATCGACCGAACCCAACTGCAAGAGGAGAAAAGCAGTTGGCCCGATGACGCTTCCCCACCATCCTCTCCCTCGATGTTCACATCGTCTCATGGGGCGGTTGTCTGCCGCCGAGGAATAGGAGGGGACTGCCCCCCAAGCCCAATAGTCGGGCGGGTTGTGAATTGTCAGGAGGAGCTTAGGGTTGTCAGTATTTGCAGGTTGTGAATTGTGTTTTGTGTTGTGTATTTTGAGAGTACTTTCAGATATGAATGTGTTTTGAATTTCAGATTTGCAGTATTGAGCATATGAAGTATTTTATGAATTCTAGAGATCTATTTTTAGCACTTAGAAAAATGTAGTTTCATAGGAGTATAAAAGTGCAGACAATGTGATTCTCAAAGAAGAAACTGCAAGTTTCAGTTTCAGATAAGAAACTGCAAGTTCAGTTTCAGATAAGAAACTGCAACTTTCAGAGGCAGAGCATTTATATTAACACGGCCTTTTCAAATAGGGTTAACATCATGTTGGAAGTTTTATTCATGGTCAAAAATGGAACTACCAGCCAGTTAACATCATGCTGATCAACATTCATGCATAGCACATCTTCATATGATGCACAGCCAAAAAGGTATGCTATTTTCAAAATGCCCACACAATGTCGAGTGTGCGAAAAATAGAGAAAATGAGGGACGAAGTTTTGGCAGGTGTTGGACGTGGTGTGTGTAGATGACAATGGGGACCCACATGGCAAGTGTTAGCCCACGACATGCCGGTTTGTATTTTTTTTAGGGCTGTCATGTATCAACCGGCCTATGGACCTCTCATCCGAGGTTTTATTTTTCCTGAAACATCGGCAGCCCAATTTATGTTTTTTTTGAAGAAAACACAGAGGTCTGTTCTATTTTTCTATATAAGAATAGGAACGCCTGGTCCAACTTATGTTTCCCTTCTAACTATATTATATATATTTAAATTATTTTATATGTTATTATACATTATTGTTATTGTCATCATATATTTAACAGATACTTACATATGTAAGAAAACAATATCCCACATCTTATTAACTTATAAAAATAATTTCTTAACAATAAAATCCTTGATTTTTTTGGCAACGAAAATCCTGGTGATTGTGTACAAAAGCTTGGTAAGATTTAAGGACCAATGTAATAATAAATCACTTACTATTTAAATATATTTATAACAAAATGCTCAGCCCATGTTTATTTTTTGATAACATTGATGCGCCCAACGCAACATTATAATTAGAATTAGCCCAGCAAAATCGTGTATTTCGAGAAAGTGCAAATGGCATGTAATTTTTTAGGAAAAAAATAAATGGGCCACATGGACGCTACATTATTTGTTCACCCAGCCCAGCAAATGGACCGTAATTCTAAAAAAAGAGATCAAGTTGACTATAAATTCTGAAAAAATGGGTTGAATACGTGCCACATTTTTGGAGGCTGAAATGTGGGCCAATATGTCGAAGCCAACACAAGTCGTTGTCAACTTAGTCAACAAATGATTCAGACATCGTTAGCCGTTGGATTTACATCCAACGACCAGCATCCATCTTCAATCTCTCGTCTTCTTCCTCCAGCGCCGCCAGGACCACCTGCTCCCACCTCCTGCTGCTAGCAGCTCTGCCTAGCACGCTTTGCTGTGAAGCGCTACCCCACCGTTGGCTAGGCCATCCCTCCTCCCCTCCACATCTCCTGTTCTTCTCCACCGACTACCGAACCACACCGCACCAGAACCAGTTAACCCTCATACACCTCTCCGTCTGCGACTCTACTCCCGCGTCTTCCCATCTCCGGCTCGTTGTTGTCCGGGGCCTCGCCGTCGTCCACCACCTTGGATGCGCTCGGCGCAAGTGGTCAACGTGGTCAACGAACGACATTCATCAGAAGTAGACTGTGCGTGGAGAGGCTGATAGCTGGGTCCACGGCCGCACGCAAGGAAATGCCTCCTTATTATGCGCAAAATAATGATTCCTCCACCTGACAGCTGGGACCCATCAAAAGGGCCTCTGTATTTCGCGAAAAAAACGTTTCCCCCGCTGACAGGTCGGACCCACCAGCTATATCTTCGCACACAAGGAAGTGCCTCCTTATTACGCACATAAAATGAATACCCCCTACTAGCTGGGACCCACCATAGTGGGAGGCTGACTTGTGGGCCTACTAAGTTGATGGGGACGGAGGGCTTTGTCAACTTAGTCAATATGAACGATTCTAGCTCATGTGACCGTACGATGTCCATCCAACAGCCGTAGTGCTTCTTCAACCTCTGGTCTTCTTGCTCCAGCCGCCCAAACCAGCGCCGGCCGTGCCGCGTGCTCCTGCCTCCCGTGGCCGGCTGTGATGCCGCGGAGGCCTTACCGCCCCCTACTACTCCCACCGCTGGTCAGGCCATCCCTCTACTCACCCACACCCCCTGTTATTCTACGGCGACGACAGCCTCACACCGCAGCCGAACCAGTGAACCCTCGTACTCCTCTCCGCATGGGCATCCACTGCCGCGTCTTCCCCGGCTCCGCGTCGTCCCCTTCCTAGGCCTCGCCGTCGTCCACCGCCCTGGTGCTCTCGGCGCGGCGTGGTCAACATGGTCAAGGAACGACTTCCATCGGAAGAGTACTGTACGTGGAGAGGCTGACAGCTAGGTCCACGGCCGCAGCAAGGAAGTGCCTCCTTATTACGCGTAAAATAATTATTTTTCCACCTGACAGCAGGGACCCACCGGACGGGCCACAGTATTTCACGAAAAAATAGTTTCCCCCCTGACTGCTGGGACCCACCAGCTACATCTTCGCATGCAAGGAAGTGCCTGACAGTCGGGACCCACCTGGTCGAAGCATACGTAGCGTTGTCATTCTGTTCACAAACGTGTACGTACATACGATCGGTCTGTCTGCGGGCTACAGCGATGAACCGTGGCCTCTAAGGAAGGGCTAGTGTCGTAGTATAGGCGCGCATGCGTCATAGTAGAGGCGCGGATGTGTCGTAGTAGAGGCGCGCACGTAGCATGTACACGTACGTACAGCGGCCAGGGTGCAAGAAAGTAAATACGGCCACGTACGTACATACGGGCAGGGTCTCGAACGCCTACTCGCGTATACGTACGGCCAGGGCTCGTGTACATGGCTGGGTCAGAACGGAGAAGCTGCGCCATCGTCGTGTTCATGCGGAGGCAATGGAATGTGTCGTGTTCATGTGGAGGCAACGGAATGCGTCGTGTTCATCGGTAGCCAACCGGCTTGGACGGAACAGCCGATGGAAACGAGGCTTGCCGTACCGCGGAACGGAGGAAACGGCCTTGTGTTCGACCGGCCACGGTCGAAATGGGATCCTGTTCATCGGGAGGGGTATAGCATACCGCAAAACAGAGGAAATGGACCTCCTACGGTCGAAACGGGGTCCTGTTGATCGGGAGGGGTGTGGCGTACCACAAAACGGGACTCCATGGGATACTGTTCATCTGCACCGTCAACCTCCTACAGCCTCCACGGGCTACTGTTCATCCACCGTCGACCTCCTCCAGCCTCCACCTGCGACTGTTCATCCACGGGCTCCTGTTCATCCAGCCTCCACCGTGCGCTCCTCCACCGGCTACTGTTCAACCAGCCCTCTCCACGGGGTCCTGTTCAACCACCCCTCCATGGGCTACTGTTCATTCAGCCCTCCACCGGCTACTGTTCAACCGGCCCTCCACGGGGTCGTCCTGTTCATCCAGCCCTCCACGGGGTCTGATATGTCTCCAACGTATCTATAATTTTTTATTGTTCCATGCTATATTATATTCTGTTTTGGACATTAATGGGCTTTATTATACACTTTTATATTACTTTTGGGACTAACCTATTAACTGGAGGCCCAGCCCAGAATTGTTGTTTTTTTTGCCTTTTCAGAGTTTCGCAGAAAAAGAATATCAAACAGAGTCCAAACGGAATGAAACCTTCGGGAACGTGATTTTCAGAACGAACGTGATCCAGAGGACTTGGACCCTACGTCAAGACATCAACCAGGAAGGCACGAGGTAGGGGGCGCCCCTACCCCCCGCCCCCCAGGCGCGCCCTCGACCCTCATGGGACCCACGTTGCTCCATCGACGTACTTCTTCCACCTATATATACCTACGTACCACCAAACTACCAGATACGGAGCCAAAAACCTAATTCCGCAACCTTCTGTACCCGTGAGATCCCATCTTGGGGCCTTTTCCGGAGCTCCGCCGGAGGGGGCATCGATCATGGAGGGCTTCTACATCAACACCATAGCCTCTCTGATGATGTGTGAGTAGTTTACCTCAGACCTTCGGGTCCATATTTATTAGCTAGATGGCTTCTTCTCTCTCTTTGGATCTCAATACAAAGTTCTCCATGATTCTCTTGGAGATCTATTTGATGTAATCTTCTTTTGCGGTGTGTTTGTTGAGACCGATGAATTGTGGGTTTATGATCAAGTTGATCTATGAACAATATTTGAATCTTCTCTGAATTCTTTTATGTATGATTGGTTATCTTTGCAAGTCTCTTCGAATTATCAGTTTGGTTTGGCCTACTAGATTGATCTTTCTTGCAATGGGAGAAGTGCTTAGCTTTTGGTTCAATCTTGTGGTGTCCTTTCCCAGTGACAGTAGGGGCAGCAAGGCACGTATTGTATTGTTGCCATCGAGGATAACAAGATGGGGTTTATATCATATTGCATGAGCTTATCCCTCCACATCATGTCATCTTACTTAAAGCATTACTCTGTTCTTTTGAACTTAATACTCTAGATGCATGCTGGATAGCGGTCGATGTGTGGAGTAATAGTAGTAGATGCAGGCAGGAGTCGGTCTACTTGTCGCGGACGTGATGCCTATATACATGATCATACCTAGATATTCTCATAACTATGCTCAATTCTGTCAATTGCTCAACAGTAATTTGTTCACCCACCGTAATACTTATGCTCTCGAGAGAAGCCACTAGTGAAACCTATGGCCCCGGGTCTATCTTCCATCATATTAATCTTCCAACACTTAGCTATTTTATTGCCTTTTATTTTACTTTGCATCTCTATCATAAAAATGCCAAAAATATTATCTTATCATATCTATCAGATCTCACTCTCATAAGTGACCATGAAGGGATTGACAACCCTTTTATTGCGTTGGTTGTGAGGATTTATTTGTTTGTGTAGGTGCGAGGGACTCATGCGTGGCCTCCTACTGGATTGATACCTTGGTTCTCAAAAACTGAGGGAAATACTTACGCTGCTTTACTGCATCACCCTTTCTTCTTCAAGGGAAAACCAACGCAATGCTCAAGAGGTAGCAAGAAGGATTTCTAGCGCCGTTGCTGGTGAGGCTTACACGAAGTCAAGTCAAGATTTTACTCCCGACAACGAGCCATTTCTGGCGCCGTTGCCGGGGAGAGTCTACGCAAAACTCAACATACCAAGTACCCATCACAAACTCTTATCTCCTGCATTACATTATTTGCCATTTGCCTCTCGTTTTCCTCTCCCCCACTTCACCCTTGCGGTTTTATTCGCCTTCTTCCCGTATGCCTTTTTGTTTGTGTTTCCACGTGCCTTCTATTTGCTTCCATCTTTGCTTGCTAAAAATATATTGATATGGATCCACTTAAAGTGTTCTACTTGGATCATCTTCGATCCTTATACGCTCGTGCTGAAACCCCAACTAGCCTAGTTGATGGGAAATCTTTAGATGAGCATGCTCATTTTGTGCGCCACTGTTTGTCTGAAAAAGGGAAACTCTTATGGGTTCAAATAAATAGATTGTTGTGTTATGCTTGGAATCTTTGTGAAATTCATGATTTTACTTGTTGCTCTAAGAACCCTAAAAAACACCTTCCCTACCTATGTGAGCTTAAGGAAAATGAAATCTTATCTTCTTATGCAAAGGGTGTTTGTAGTTACTATGATATTGAACAAATTGAAGAATTTGTTGCTTTTAAGGGTGCTTATGAAGTTGCTTCTTTGATTGAAAAGTATGATATTACTCTCTACAAATCTGAAAATTCTGACATACTTAAATATTGCTATGAAAACTATGCTCATAATGTCTATGTCAAAGAATTTATTGAGAGAATGACCGTTGCTTTGGAAGGAAATAATGATATGAATGAATCTATAGATAATGATGATTCCGATGATTTGATTGAAATATCCCTTGATGAAAATGATGCTTGCTATTCTTGTGGCCATGATGCCAATATTTATGAAGATGAATTTGCTATAGTTCCTTATGTTAAACATGAGATCGTTGCTATTGCACCCATACTTGGTAGTTCCTTCGATGAAAAGCATGATTGCAATGATGTTGCTATGTCTACTACCTGTTGCAATGATCATGATTGGGGTGGTTCTTCTTATGATCTTGAAATTTTATTTAAGCCCCATGATGAATATGAGATTGATAATAGTGTTTGCAATAATATTGAAAGTGGGTTTGGAAGAGTGTCAACTTTAGATCCCACATATTTGGAGAATGATCAATCTTATGGTATTTTGATAAAAGTGGGGTTGGAGAGGTCATGACTTTAGTTAATGTTAATCACACTATTTTGGAAGAGTGTCAACTTTGCATACATGTGGATCGTGTTAAGAATATGTTTTGTGATAGGTATATTGTTGAATTTGCTTATGATCCTACATGTAATTATTATGAGAGAGGAAAATATGGTTGTAGGAATTTTCATGCTACTAAATTACCTCTCGTTATGTTGAGATTGCTATTGTTTCTTTCCGCTTCCTCGCATATGCTAGTTTTTGCTTGCCTTGCAAATTTGTTTGCTTATAATATGCCTATGCATAGGAAGTATGTTAGACTTAGATGTGTTTGTCACGTATTTTATGATGCTCCCTTTGCGCTTCAATTCTTGTCTCTCATGTGAGCATCATTAAAATTATCAATGCCTAGCTAGGGGCGTTAAACGATAGCGCTTGTTGGGAGGCAACTCAGTTTTATTTTTAGTTTTTTGCTTTTTGCTTCTGTTTAGGAATAAATATTTGATCTAGCCTCTGGTTAGATGTGTTTTTATGTTTTAATTAGTGTTTGTGCCAAGTTTAACCTATAGGATCTTCTTGGATGATAGTTATTTGATCTTGCTGAAAATTCCAGAAACTTCCTGTTCACGAAAATAATTGTTAAAAATCACCAGAACGTGATCAAATATTGATTCCAATTGCTTCTGATCAATAAACAAATTATCTAGGTCGTCCTCTTTTGGCTGAATTTTTGGAGTTCCAGAAATTTGCGTTAGTTACAGATTACTACAGACTGTTCTGTTTTTGACAGATTCTTTTTTCGTGTGTTGTTTGCTTATTTTGATGAATCTATGGCTAGTAAAATAGTTTATAAACAATAGAGAAGTTGGAATACAGTAGGTTTAACAACAATATAAATAAAGAATGAGTTCATTATAGTACCTTGAAGTGGTGTTTTGTTTTCTTACGCTAACGGAGCTCACGAGATTTTCTGCTAAGTTTTGTGTTGTGAAGTTTTCAAGTTTTGGGTAAAAGATTTGATGGATTAAGGAATAAGGAGTGGCAAGATGTAACACCCCGCATGCAACTTGCCATATTTGTAACTCCGACTCTTGCCATTTTCGGCTATGTGCTATGATATTCCCTCCGTTGTCGGGTTTTGTCTTTCGTTTTGTATTTTGTCATGTCATGCATTTCCATATCATGTCATCATGTGCATTGCATTTGCATACGTGTTCGTCTCATGCATCCGAGCACTTTTCCCGTTGTCCGTTTTGCAATCCGGCGCTCCTATCTCCTCCGGCGCATCCCTCTTGTTTTCTTTCGTGTGCGTGTGTCAAACTTTCTCGGAATGGGCCGAGGCTTGTCAAGTGGCCTTATTATACCACCCGGAGACCACCGGTCAAGTTTCGTTCCATTCGGAGGTCGTTTGGTACTCCAACGGTTAACCGGGCATCCGCAATGTCCATTTGAGTGTCCAGCAAAAACCCCCTCTAAAACCAGCCCAAAACCCACCAAACTCTCTTCCATGCTCTAGGTCGTTCGATCACGATCGTGTGGGCGAAAACCGCACCTCATTTGGAGCCTCCTAGCTCCCTCTACCTTTAAATATGTGGGCATCCCGAATTACATTCGCAGTCCAAACCCTAGCTCCGTTCCCTCTCCGCCGCCGGACACGTCCGGACCCGGCGAATCCGAAGACGCCACGTGTCGCCGCCGCCTCCTCCTCCGTCGCCGGCCTGCCGCCTCCACTCCGACTCCGTCGGCCGAAGCCCCGAGCCCGAGCTCCTCGAGCATCTCCTCGATCCGATCTGGCGAGTACGAGCGTTGACTTCTCCTCGAACCCCCCCCCCCGATTTCTCTAAGTCCTAAAAATCTACAGCAAGTGCCTCTGTTCGTGATGCCTAACTCCGTGCATGTAGCTCCGATTCGCGCGTGTAATATGTCAAATTGTTCGCCTCGTGATGCTTTTCATTTTGTTCAATTGCACCATGTTCATTAGAGGTCATCTTGATGCCCAAATCTCTGTTGGAAGAGGGCTAGTTGCTGTTATTCTCCGGTTCTTGACAGAACTTGGAGATTTGTCATTTTTGTATCATTTAATAGGTGCATCTTATGAGCATGAGCTCTACATGTGTTTTGAAGTATGTCATGCCATATTTCCAAGGGTGTATGCCATGTATTTTTTTGATCTCTGTGCTGACTAGCACAAGCATGCAAAGTAGGCCCCGTAATATTTCTGATTTCAGGGACTTAGTGATTTCTCTAAGTCCTCGTCTGCTGTTATTTTGTTGCCATGTAAACTTGATGCTACAGAGAGATCCATGCATATTTTGGAGATGTTCAGTAAGGATGTTTTGTAGATATAGTTGTATTTGATCCATTCCTGCAATTTTTTGCAATTATGGAGTACCATAGCATGACTAAATATTTCTCTACTTTTGCTATAAAATATTTCTGGCAGTTTCTTAACATGATATTCATATTTGCCAAGCTTATTGTAATTGATCCATACATTATATGCTTGTGTTCTAGCCATGGTTAGCTTCATAAACATGCCATCCTGCTGTAGGTGTGCTTGGTTTGTAGTGCATTGCTCTGTAGTGAGTGCATCAAGCTCACAAAGAGGCCTACATATTATTATTTCTGCCATGCTCTGTTTTCTGCAAAGTCTGAAACCTGATAACGAAACTTGCTATGTTTACATGCTTGCCATCATATCTTCGGCTCCTTTTTGGCTTATGGTCAGTAAGGAACTTTTGTCATGTGCTTTTAGTAAAACACTTCCATGCCTTGTTTTGCTATGTTAAGTTCCTGTAGCATGCTGATTTCGTGCTCTCAATATTGCTACCTGATGCTGTTTACTGCCATGTCCAGTTTTTCACCAAGTCTGTGATCCTGTTATCTTTTGCACTTTTGCCATGCTTGGTTGAGCTTGTTATGTTGTGAACTAGCCGTAGCTCAGTGTTCATCTTTTGTCAAGCATCTCCTGCAGATTGCTGCCATATGCTTTGTTGCTATATTGGGGTGCTGTAGCATTGTTACTTGTTGCATTTTAAGTGCTATCATGCTGTTAATCGCAGATTCGTGTCTTTCTTGTTTTGCTTGCCATTTGCAAACCGTGCATCCGATTCCGGTGATCTTTATATCGATTTCGACCGAACTCATCTCATCTTTCCAGTGGCATGCTTGGTTTGCCAAGTTACTGCCTTGTTCATCTTTTTTCTTCCGGAGCACGCATATGCATCGCATATCATATCTTGCATATCATACATGTTTTGGATCATGTTGCTTGTGCATTTCTCGTGGTTGATTGTGGTTCCGTTTGTTTGTGTTCTTGTCTTGGGTAGAGCCGGGAGACGAGTTCGTGAACGAGGAACCTGTTGAGTACGCTTACGAGGATCAAGCTTTCGACAACTCTGAGAACCTTGCAGGCAAGATGACCACCCCTCGAAATCACTTCTATCTTTGCTTTGCTAGTTGTTCGCTCTATTGCCTTGCTCCGCTACCTATCACTTGCTATATCATGTCACCCATTTTGCCATGTCAGCCCCTAACCATCCTTTCCTAGCAAACCATTGTTTGGCTAAGTTACCGCTTTTGCTCAGCCCTTCTTATAGCGTTGCTAGTTGCAGGTGAAGTTGAAGTTTGTTCCATGTCGGAACATGGATATGTTGGGATATCACAATATCTCTTATTTAATTAATGCATCTATATATATTTGGTAAAGGGTGGAAGGCTCGGCCTTATGCCTGGTGTTTTGTTCCACTCTTGCCGCCCTAGTTACTGTTATACCGGGATTATGTTCCTTGAGTTTGCGTTCCTTACGCGGTCGGGTGATTTATGGGACCCCCTTGACAGTTCGCCTTGAATAAAACTCCTCCAGCAAGGCCCAACCTTGGTTTTACCATTTGCTACCTAAGCCTTTTCCCCCGGGTTTTCGCAAGCCCGAGGGTCATCTTATTTTAACCCCCCGGGCCAGTGCTCCTTCGAGTGTTGGTCCGAACTGAGCAGACTGCGGGGGCCCCTCCTGGAAACTCGAGGTCTGGTTTTACTCGTAGGATGTCTCATCCGGTGTGCCCTGAGAACGAGATATGTGCAGCTCCTATCGGGATTCGTCGGCACATTCGGGTGGCTTTGCTGGTCTTGTTTTACCATTGTCGAGATGTCTTGTAAACCGGGATTCCGAGACTGATCGGGTCTTTCCGGGAGAAGGTTTATCCTTCGTTGACCGTGAGAGCTTATGATGGGCTAAGTTGGGACACCCCTGCAGGGTATTATCTTTCGAAAGCCGTGCCCGCGGTTATGAGGCAGATGGGAATTTGTTAATGTCCGGTTGTAGAGAACTTGTCACTTGACCCAAGTAAAATACATCAACTGCGTGTGTAGCCGTGATGGTCTCTTCTCGGCGGAGTCCAGGAAGTGAACACGGTCTGAGTTATGTATGACGTAAGTAGGAGTTCAGGATCACTTCTTGGTCATTGCTAGATGACGTCCATTCCGTTGCTTCTCTTCTCGCTCTCATTTGCGCAAGTTAGCCACCATATATGCTTTGCCGCTGCAGCTCCACCTCACTACACCATCCTTTCCTATAAGCTTAAATAGTCTTGATCTCGCGGGTGTGAGATTGCTGAGTCCCCGTGACTCACAGATTCTACCAAAACAGTTGCAGGTGCCGACGATGCCAGTGCAGATGATGGCGTCGATCTCAAGTGGGAGTTCGACGAGGAACGTGGTCGTTACTATGTGTCTTTTCCTGATGATCAGTAGTGGAGCCCAGTTGGGATGATCGGGGATCTAGCATTTGGGGTTGTCTTATTTTCATCTGGATTTTGACCGTAGTCGGTCTATATGTTTGTATTTTGGATGATGTATGAATAATATTTATGTATTGTGTGAAGTGGCGATTGTAAGCCAACTCTTTATCCCATTCTTGTTCATTACATGGCATTGTGTGAAGATGACCCTTCTTGCGACAAAACCACTATGCGGTTATGCCTCTAAGTCGTGCCTCGACACGTGGGAGATATAGCCGCATCGTGGGCGTTACACAAGAGCCTAAGCTTGGGGATGCCCATGGCACCCCAAGATAATCTAAGGACACCAAAAAGCCAAAGCTTGGGGATGCCCCAGAAGGCATCCCCTCTTTCGTCTACTTCCATCGGTAACTTTACTTGGAGCAATACTTTTATTCACCACATGATATGTGTTTTGCTTGCAGTGTCTTGTATGATTTCATTCTTTGCTTTCTAGTTTACCACAATCATCTTTGCTGTACACACCTTTTGAGAGAGACACACATGATTCGGAATTTATTAGAATACTCAATGCGCTTCACTTATATCTTTTGAGCTATATAGTTTTTGCTCTAGTGCTTCACTTATATCTTTTAGAGCACGGCGGTGGTTTTGTTTTATAGAAACTATTATTCTCTCATGCTTCACTTATATTATTTTGAGAGTCTTAAACAGCATGGTAATTTGCGTAAATTGGAAATTAATCCTAATATGTTAGGTATTCAAGACTAGTAAAAAACTTTCTTATGAGTGTGCTGAATGCTAAGAGAAGTTTGATGCTTGGTGATTGTTTTGAGATATGGAGGTAGTGATATTAAAGTTGTGCTAGTTGAGTAGTTGTGAATTTGAGAAATACTTGTGTTGAAGTTGCAAGTCCCGTAGCATGCACGTATGGTAAACATTATGTAACAAATTTGAAACATGAGGTGTTCTTTGATTGTCCTCCTTATGAGTGGCGGTGGGGGACGAGTGATGGTATTTTCCTACCAATCTATCCCCCTAGGAGCATGCGCGTAGTGCTTGGTTTTTGATGACTTTTAGATTTTTGCAATAGGTATGTGAGTTCTTTATGACTAATGTTGAGTCCATGGATTATACGCACTCTTACCCTTCCATCATTGCTAGCCTCTTCGGTACCGTGCATTGCCCTTTCTCACATTGAGAGTTGGTGCAAACTTCGCCGGTGCATCCAAACCCCGTGATATGATACGCTCTTTCACACATAAACCTCCTTATATCCTCCTCAAAACAGCCACCATACCTACCTATTATGGCATTTCCGTAGCCATTCCGAGATATATTGCCATGCAACTTTCCACCGTTCCGTTTATCATGACACGTTCATCATTGTCATATTGCTTTGCATGATCATGTAGTTGACATCGTATTTGTGGCAAAGCCACCATTCATAAATTTTTCATACATGTCACTCTTGATTCATTGCTAACCCCGTATACCGCCGGAGGCATTCATATAGAGTCATACTTTGTTCTAGTATCGAGTTGTAATCATTGAGTTGTAAATAAATAGAAGTGTGATGATCATCATTCATAGAGCATTGTCCCAATAAAAAAAGAGAAAGAAAGGCCAATAAAAAAAAGAAGGCCCAAAAAGAAAAAGAAGAAAAAAAGAGAATAAAAAGGGACAATGCTACTATCCTTTTTCCTAACTTGTGCTTCAAAGTAGCACCATGATCTTCATGATAGAGAGTCTCTTGTTTTGTCACTTTCATATACTAGTGGGAATTTTTCATTATAGAACTTGGCTTGTATATTCCAACAATGGGCTTCCTCAAATGCCCTAGGTCTTCGTGAGCAAGCAAGTTGCATGCACGCCCACTTAGTTTCTTTTGTTGAGCTTTCATGCATTTATAGCTCTAGTGCATCCGTTGCATGGCAATCCCTACTCCTTGCACTAACATCAATCGATGGGCATCTCCATAGCTCATTGATTAGCCGCGTTGATGTGAGACTTTCTCCACATAACCCCCATCATATATTATATTCCACCCATAGTGATATATCCATGGCTCACGCTCATGTATTGCGTGAAGGTTGAAAAAGTTTGAGATTATTAAAGTATGAAACAATTGCTTGGCTTGTCATCGGGGTTGTGCATGATGAGAGCATTCTTGTGTGATGAAAATGGAGCATGACTGAACTATATGATTTTGTAGGGATGAACTTTTTTTGGCCATGTTATTTTGATAGGACATAATTGCTTAGTTAGTATGCTTGAAGTATTATTACTTTAATGCCAATATAAAACTTTTATCTTGAATCTTTCGGATCTGAATATTCATACCACAATTAAGAGAATTACATTGAAATTATGCAAAGTAGCATTCCACATCAAAAATTCTGTTTTTATCATTTACCTACTCGAGGACGAGCAGGAATTAAGCTTGGGGATGCTTGATACGTCTCCAACGTATCTATAATTTTTGATTGTTCCATGCTATATTATATTCTGTTTTGGACATTAATGGGCTTTATTATACACTTTTATATTATTTTTGGTACTAACCTATTACCCGGAGGCCCAGCCCAGAATTGATGTTTTTTTGCCTATTTCCGAGATTCGCAGAAAAAGAATATCAAACAGAGTCCAAACGGAATGAAACCTTCGGGAACGTGATTTTCGGAACAAACGTGATCCAGAGGACTTGGACCCTATGTCAAGACATCAACCAGGAAGGCACGAGGTAGGGGGGCGAGCCTACCCCCCCCCCCCAGGCGTGCCCTCCACCCTCATGGACCCCATGTTGCTCCACCGACGTACTTCTTCCTCCTATATATACCTACGTACCCCCAAACTACCAGATACGGAGCCAAAAACCTAATTCCACTGCCGCAACCTTCTGTACCCGTGAGATCCCATCTTGGGGCCTTTTCTGGAGCTCCGGCGGAGGGGGCATCGATCACGGAGGGCTTCTACATCAACACCATAGCCTCTCCGATGATGTGTGAGTAGTTTACCTCAGACCTTCGGGTCCATAGCTATTAGCTAGATGGCTTCTTCTCTCTCTTTGGAGCTCAATACAAAGTTCTCCACGATTCTCGTGGAGATCTATTCGATGTAATCTTCTTTTGCGGTGTGTTTGTTGAGACCGATGAATTGTGGGTTTATGATCAAGTTTATCTATGAACAATATTTGAATCTTCTCTGAATTCTTTTATGTATGATTGGTTATATTTGCAAGTCTCTTCGAATTATCAGCTTGGTTTGGCCTACTAGATTGATCTTTCTTGCAATGGGAGAAGTGCTTAGCTTTGGGTTCAATCTTGCAGTGTCCTTTCCCAGTGACAGTAGGGACAGCAAGACACGTATTGTATTGTTGCCATCAAGGATAACAAGATGGGGTTTATATCATATTGCATGAGTTTATCCCTCTACATCATGTCATCTTACTTAAAGCGTTACTCTATTCTTTTGAACTTAATACTCTAGATGCATGCTGGATAGCGGTCGATGTGTGGAGTAATAGTAGTACATGCAGGCAGGAATCGGTCTACTTGTCGCGGACATGATGCCTATATACATGATCATACCTAGATATTCTCATACTATGCTCAATTCTGTCAATTGCTCAACAGTAATTTGTTCACCCACCGTAATACTTATGCTCTCGAGAGAAGCCACTAGTGAAACCTATGGCCCCCGGGTCTATCTTCCATCATATTAATCTTCCAACACTTAGCTATATTTATTGCCTTCTATTTTACTTTGCATCTCTATCATAAAAATACCAAAAATATTATCTTATCATATCTATCAGATGTCACTCTCGTAAGTGACCGTGAAGGGATTGACAACCCCTTTATTGCGTTGGTTGCGAGGATTTATTTGTTTGTGTAGGTGCGAGGGACTCGTGCGTGGCCTCCTACTGGATTGATACCTTTGTTCTCAAAAATTGAGGGAAATACTTACACTGCTTTACTGCATCACCCTTTCCTCTTCAAGGGAAAACCAACGCAGGGTCCTGTTCATCCACCCCTCCACCAGCTCGATCGATCGAGGTACTGTTCATCCAGCGGCAACAACCTCTACTACCACGGGGTCCTGTTCATCCAACCCCCCACCGGGAACTGTTCATCCAAACCCCCCAACAACGCTCGCTATTCATCCAGAGGCAGCATCGATCGGCTTCAGTTAGCAGCAGTAGAGAAGGAATCACTCGGGTTCAGTTAACAGCAAGGGATCAATCGATCGCTCTGATTCAGTAACGCGTAGCCTGCAGTGCAATCGCTCAGGTCAGTTAGAGCCCAACGCCTCGCACACACGCGCGTACGTACGAGAGAAACACGCATCGCTCAGCCCCCGACCACCCACCATAACCGGGAACTCCCCGATATTTTCCTCGCCCTCGCTTCTACCATGGTTGTTTCCGTCATGCACGGCCCAAAGAATGTCATGCAGCTGCGTCTCCGGCCCGCCCAGGACGAAAAGCCCATTTTCTATCATGAATTTTTGTCATAGAAGTAGGACCCCACCACATCTATGATGATACCTAGTTTTCTCACAATTATCGTCATAGAAGTGTCATAAGTATGACAGGGAAAAAATTCGTTCTGCCCAAAATGTCACGGATGTGTCTTTTTTTTGTAGTGTCAACTCTAGGTAGTAGTGACCCCACTATTTTGGAGGGTATTGAATCTTATTGCAATATTGATGAAAGTGGATTTGGAGAGGTCATGACTTTATTTAGTGATACATCCACTATTTTGGAAGAGGTTTCAATTGACTACGACAATAAAGTTGTTATCTACGATGATTATTATGATGACATGTATGCCATAAAGAGTAATAAATTTTCCATGCTTATGCATCATGAAAAGAGTGATGTATGTGATAGTTATATTGTTGAATCCATTCTTGATGCCTTTGAAAATTATTATGAGAGAGGAACTTATGCTCTTACATATCTCAATAATATCAAATTTATTCTCTATGTGTTGATTGTTTTGAAGTTGTACTTGTTTTGCCTTCCTATGCTAGTTGGTTCTTGTTTTAATGGGTTGCTTGCTCACAAAATCCCTATGCATAGGAAGTGGGTTAAACTTAAATGGGCTTGACATGTGTTTCATGATGCTCTCTTCATGTTTCAATTCTTATCTTTTATGCGAGCATCATTGAAATCATCATGCCAAGCTAAAAGGCATTAAAGAAAAGTGCTTGTTGGGAGACAACCCAACACTTTACCTACTGCTTTTGTGTGTTCACATGATTATGCTACTATATTAATCATGTTTTATTGCTTTTGTTTCAATAAAGTGCCAAGTAAAGCCTTTGGGATAGCGTGGATGATAGTTGACTTGAATCTGTGCAAAAAGAGAAACTTTTGTGCTCAGTCCAGGAAATTTGAAAATTCACTGGAACGTGATTTTGATCTGAATTTTTTAGGTGATATATATACAAATTCTCAATGTTTTCCTAATTTTTTAGAATTTTTGACAGATTCTATTTTCAATGCATAGTTTGCTTGTTTTCTAGTTTCTATGGCTTATATTGCTCAATATAAATTGTGGAAATGATATGCTACAGTAGGAATTGTGTGTAAAAAATTATGAATATTGTCTTTGACAGTACCAAAGTGAAATGGTTTGCTCTTTATCATACTAACCTATCTCACGAAGTTCCGTTAAGTTTTGTGTGATTGAAGTTTTCAAGTTTTGGGTGAGATGTCAATATGAGGAGAATAAGGAGTGACAAGACCCTAAGCTTGGCGATGCCCAAGGCACTCCAAGGTAATATTCAAGGAATATCCAAGCAACTAAACTTGGGGATGCCCCGGAAGGCATCCCCTCTTTCATCTCCAACATTATCGGTAACCTCACTTGGAGCTACATTTTTATTCATCACATGATATGAGTTTTGCTTGGAGCGTCATTTTCTTTTGTTAGTATTTGCTTGTTGTTATTTAGAATAATTTTTTGCAATTTTATTTTCAATAAAAATGTCAAGGATAGCCTTTACCATGCTTATTTTGCAAGTATACATGTTGCTATTTGAAAACAGAAAGTTTATCGCTGTTGCAAAAATTCCTTAGAAAAGTCAGAATATGATAAAATGTTGAAACTTTTTGCATAATAAGCTCTGATAAATTTTCTACAGTGTGGTAAATTTTCAGATTTTTTGGAGTTAGGTAAGTATTGATACTCTTGCATTCTTTACAGACTGTACTGTTTTGGCAGATTGCTGTTATGTTTGCATTGTTTGCATATGTTTGCTTGTTTAATGATTCTATTCGAGGATAGGAGTATTAAATATGCAGAGGCATTTAGTATGTAATGTTGAATAATAATTTTAATGGTTTGCTACAGTAGAGAATGAGAAAGTTTTTGCATTGGTTTATACTAACTTATCTCACGAGTTCTTGTTGAGTTTTGTGTGGATGAAGTTTTTAAGATTTAGGGAAACCGTGATATAAAAGGAATTAAGGAGACACAAAAGCTCAAGCTTGGGGATGCCCAAGGCACCCCAAGATAATATTTGAAGAAGTCTCAAGCATCTAAGCTTGGGGAATGCCCCGGTAGGCATCCCACCTTTCTTCATCAACAATTATTGGTTAGTATCGGTTGAACCTAAGTTTTTGCTTATTCACATGATGCGTGCTATTCTTGGAATGTCATTTTGTTTTGTTTTGCTTGCTGTTTTAATAAAATACTTAGAACTGAAAGTTTTTAAATAAAATAGAGTCCTCAAATAGTTGCTAGAGAGGCTAGGTAAGCGGCACTCACATCCCGTCAACGAAGCTCTTTTCTATGGAATTGCTCTAGTGCTTCACTTATATCTTTTTGATCATGGTGTGCTTTAGTATTTTTGAAGAAATTCTCTCTTGCTTCACTTAAATTAATTTGAGAGAAAGAAATATTATGCTCATGATCTTCACTTATATTTGTTTGAGCTTATCAAAAGCAACATATGAAAATTAGTGCCAAAGTGATGGATATCAAAGAAGGATATAATAAAAACTTTCATGAAGATCATTGGACAAAATAAGCTTGATTCCTTGTAATAGTTTTGAGATATGATGATGTGATATGTGAGTCATGTTAATGAGTAATTATGCGTTAGTAAGAATATTGGTGTTAAGGTTTGTGATTCCCTATGCAAGCACGAAAGTCAATAGTCATGCAATGAAATTACATCCTACTTGTGGTGCATTATTCAGTGTTAATTATGCTCAATGCTCGCTTATTAGATTATTCGTTTCTTGGTTGGTCGCTTCTCAATCTTTTGCTAGCCTTAATTTTGCACTAAGTATGATCACTACTTGTGCATCCAAAATCCTTTAAACCAGTTTTTCCACATGACTCTACTATATCTACATATATGCGGTATTCTTTTGCCGTTCTAAGCAAATTCGTATGTGCCATCTCTAATTTTCAAAATAAATTTCTCTTTTGTGTGCTCGTACCGCTCGCGAGGCGGTGAGGGTGGCCGATATTTTCCATGCTAGATGTGTTATTCTCACGATGAGTGTTTATTCACTTGTCATTGCACAAGAGTAAGGCAAAGGTATTAGGGATGCCCAGTCCTGAAATGAAAAATGAATTTTCTTTATGTTGTCAAATAATAAATTCCTTGGAAATTGTTGGTATGGAGGGCACCCGTGGATACGGTTAGCCATGGAAAGTGAAAGTATGGTAGAAAAAGGAATAAACTTTATTTTCTGTTTGGGAACCTCCTATGATATATCTAGCATGGAAAGTTTTGGGAGCTCTAAGTCGTTTTCGTTGGTGGGAAAAGTATGCCTCTCAAAATGTTTTTATCTCTCAATTTTTCGCTTTGAGCTCTGGCACCTCTACAAATCCCTACTTCCCTCCGCGAAGGACCTTTCTTTTACTTTATGCAAATTTTATTTTTTAATTTGAATCTCCATCTTCTCTTATAAAGCACCAACTAGGAGGCACTATGATCGTACTTGAGCATTGGGTGTAGCTAATATGCGAGTGTGTTTCCTGAATGGATCAATGATTGAGCATGCTGGGCTAGGGATAACTTATTTTAGCGTTGATATTTTGAAAGACATGGTTGCTTGTTCGTATGCTTGAGTATTAAAGTCCTCATGTCAAAACTAGACTATTGCTTTAAACCATATAAAAGTCCAAACGTCCATGCTATAAAGAAAGGAATACGAGATGACATGTTAGGTAGCATTCCACATCAAAAATTCTGTTTTTATCATTTACCTACTCGAGGACGAGCACGAATTAAGCTTGGGGATGCTGATACGTCTCCAACGTATCTATAATTTTTTATTGTTCCATGCTGTTATATTATCATTCTTGGATGTTTTACAAGCATTTTACAATCATTTTATATCATTTTTTGGGACTAACCTATTGACATAGTGCCAAGTGTCAGTTGTTGTTTTTTGCATGTTTTTTACATCGCAGGAAATCAATATCAACCGGAGTCTAAACACCGCGAAACTTTTTGGAGAATTTTTATGGACCAGAACACCCAGGATGGGCCAGAGCAGCACCTAGGGGGTGCCCCGAGGGGGCACAACCCACCAGGGAGCGCCTGGGCCCCCAGGCGCGCCCAGGTGGGTTGTGCCCACCTCGGTGGCCTCCCGCACCCCTCTTCACCCTATAAATTCCAAAATATTCCAAAACCCTTCGGGGTAGCCCTAGAACAGAAGTTCCGCCGCCGCAAGGCTCTGTAGCCACCTAAAACCAATCTAGACCCTGTTCCGGCACCCTGCCGGAGGGGGGAATCATCACCGGTGGCCATCTTCATCATCCCGACGGCCACCATGATGAGGAGGGAGTCGTCCACCCTCGGGGCTGAGGGTTTGTTCTAGTAGCTATGTGTTTAATCTCTCTCTCTCATGTTCTTGAGATGTCACGATCTTGATGTATCGCGGGCTTTGTTAATATAGTCGGATCATATGGTGTTTTCCCCTCTATCTTGTTTTGATGAATTGAGTTTTTCCCTTTGAGATTTCGTTGTTATCGGATTGAATACTTTTATGGATTTGAGAACACTTGGTATATGTCTTGCAATTGAATACTCGTGGTGACAATGGGGTATCGTATTGATTCACTTGATATATGTTTTGGCACTCAACTCGTGGATTCCCGAGGTGACATTGGGGTAATCTATGCATATGGGTTGATGCACGTTCTCGTCTTTAGTTTCTCCAGTAGAAATCTCGGGGCACTCTTTGAGGTTCTTTATGTTGGATTGAGTATTATGAACTGAATTTGCTTTGGTGTTATTTCAGTACGAACTCGGCAGGTACCATATTGCAGTTGTCCAAATTGTCGGTAGGCTCCTCCTCCTCTGCCTCTTACTGAGCGCGCTCGGCAGAGGAGATGCGGCCGGAAGTAGTACAAAGCCCCTCCGTAGTAGTAGTAGTAGTCGTAGTATTTAGGGGCTATTTTGTTCAATTCATCATACTATAGATGTGGTGGAACTGTACAATGTACTTAAAATTAGCTAGTATATATAGTTGAACTAGCTACTTCAGTACGTGGTTGGCAACAATTGGGGAAAAGTTTGGTCGGTTCAGCTGTCGAGTTGAACTGTTTGTATAAATTAAGAATGACTGCTAATCTATGAATGAAATCTATGCTTAATTACTGAATTTTAGTTGCAAAAATTAGATACTGCTAGTGATTTTTAGCTTCATATTTTGACAAAACGCAGTGTTACAAAGTTGACAAATGGCAATGTTACTAGATCAACAAATGTCAATCTTTCCAGTTTGACAAATGGCAACATACCCAATATGACAGATGCAAATCGCACCCAAATTGTTTGTAAGTGGTTGCACACGGGTCATCCAAAAGAACTGTTTGCGTTGAAGAGATGCACAAATCCTGCTCTCACTTTGCATCATGTCGTCCCGAGGTCGATGGGCGGGCCGCGGGAGGACGGCAGCTGGCGACGCTGAGAGGTAGCGTTTGACGGTGGCATCCCATGCCGCTGAGGGGGGCGCGCGCACGGAGAGGAGGGCGGGCGACCATGGAAGTCAAAGGGCTCGCTTTCCACTAAGCCTGTGTCGCGTACAGCTCGCACGCTTCTCGGTGAGCCTGCGCATTGCACGCCTCTCGGTCAGCCTGCGCTCGCACTCCTCCCATTCAGTCAAGGTCAAGCAACTGTCCGCACGACACCTCCTACAGCCATTAAAACCAAAACACGTGGCGTCACGTGAATGGTTACCAGAATGCACACGGTTTGAATTATACAAACGTTTGAGATATTAAAGAGGCAGCTCTTTTTTCAAAATGCCTTTGTTGGCTGTCATTTTTCGAGTGTGCCTTCTCTCAAAATGGACACGAAAAATACCACAGCATGTCGGGTGCCATTCCATGATAGCATGCCAAGTTTCATGAATTTTAGACGAGTTTTGGATTTACTAGAATATAAAAACAAAGTATCTCAACGTTTTGCCGGCAATCAACGGTGCCCTGGTGTTTCAAATTCATTCCCATTTCTTGCATGGGACCTAAGCATGCACCCAAGGACACAGATTTGATTTTTCAACCAATTTTATGCACTGGAACATGTGCATGTAGTTCAAATTTGAATTATGCACATAAATGCATTGAAAACTCAATTAATGCATAAAAATGTCCAAACGAAGCCTGAAGAATCCCAAAAATTGACACAACACTCCCGTTGTTCTATGTTGACACGAGAAAATTTTTGAAAGCAATAAGAGGCAATGGATATCGTTTTGTCCCCAAGGTGGGACGTTCCCTACCAAAACCATCATGATTGTTGTGAGAAGCTCTGGTTTGTGAGAAGCATATACCCAAACCTGCCCCAAATGGGACAAAAATTTAACCACGACATGTTGATGCCGCTCCATGATAGCATGCCAAGTTTCATGAATTTCAGACGAGTTTTGGATTTACTAGAATTTAAAAACCAGTCATCTCAATGTTTTGCCGGCAATCAACGGTGCCGTGGAGTTCGAAATTCATTCCCATTTCTTGCATGGGACCTAAGCATGCACCAAAGGACACAGATTTGATTTTTCAACCAATTTATATGCACTGGAGCATGTGCATGTAGTTCAAATTTGAATTATGCACATAAATGCATTGAAAACTCAGTTAATGCATAAAAATGTCCAAACGAACCCCGAAAATCACAAAAATTGACACAACACTCATGTTGTTCTATGTTGACACAAGAAAATTTTTGAAAGCAATAAGAGGCAATGGATATCGTTTCATCCCCAAAGGTGGGACGTTCCCTACCGAAACCATCATGATTGTTGTGAGAAGCTCTGGTTTGTGAGAAGCATATACCCAAACCTGCCCCAAATGGGACAAAAATTTAACCACGGCATGTTGATGCCGCTCCATGATAGCATGCCAAGTTTCATGAATTTCAGACGAGTTTTGGATTTACTATAATTTAAAAACCAGGCATCTGAACATTTTGCCGGCAATCAACGGTGCCTTGGCGTTTGAAATTCATTCCCATTTCTTGCATGGGACCTAAGCATGCACCCAAGGACACAAATTTGATTTTTCAACCAATTTATATGCACTGGAGCATGTGCATGTAGTTCAAATTTGAATTATGCACATAAATGCATTGAGAACACACTTAATGCATAAATATGTCCAAACGAACCCCGAAAAATCACAAAAATTGACACAACACTCCTGTTGTTCTATGTTGACACGAGAAAATTTTTGAAGGCGATAAGAGGCAATGGATATCGTTTCGTCCCCAAAGGTGGGACGTTCCCTACCGAAACCATCATGCTTGTTGTGAGAAGCTCTGGTTGGTGAGAAGCATATACCCAAACCTGCCCCAAATGGGACAAAAAATTTACCACGGCATGTTGATGCCGCTCCATGATAGCATGCCAAGTTTCATGAATTTCAGACGAATTTTGGATTTACTAGAATTTAAATACCAGGCATCTCAATGTTTTGCCGGCAATCAACGGTGCCCTGGTGTTTGAAATTCATTCTCATTTCTTGCATGGGACCTAAGAAGGCACCCAAGGACACATATTTGTTTTTTCAACCAATTTATATGCACTGGAGCATGTGCATGTAGTTCAAATTTGAATTATGCACATAAATGCATTGAAAATTCAGTTAATGCATAAAAATGTCCAAACGAACCCCAAAAAATCACAAAATTGACACAACACTCATGTTGTTCTATGTTGACACAAGAAATTTTTTGAAAGCAATAAGAGGCAATGGATATCGTTTCATCCCCAAAGGTGGGACGTTCCCTACCGAAACCATCATGCTTGTTATGAGAAGCTCTGGTTTGTGAGAAGCATATACCCAAACCTGCCCCAAATGGGACAAAAATTTAATCACGGCATGTTGATGCCGCTCCATGATAGCATGCCAAGTTTCATGAATTTTAGACGAGTTTTGGATTTACTAGAATTTAAAAACCAGGTATCTCAATGTTTGCGGCCGAGTGACGGTGGCAGGGTGTTTGACATTCATTCCCATTTCTTGCATGGGACCTAAGAAGGCAACCAAGGGCACATATTTGAATTTTCAACTAATTTATATGCATTAGAGCATGTGCCTGTAGTTCAAATTTGAATTATGCACATGAATGCATAGAAAACTCAGTTAATGTATAAAATGCCCAAGCGAACCCCAAAAAATCCCAAAAATTGACACAACACTCCTATTGTTCTATGTTGACACTAGGAAAAAGATTTGAAATCGAGAGGACGCAACGGATATCGTTTCGTCTAGAAAGGTGAAACGTTCCCTACCGAAACCATCACACTTGTTGTGAGAAGCTCTGGTTTATGAGAAGCTTGTACCCAAACCTGCCCCAAATGGGACAAAAATTTTACCACGGCACGCTGATGCCGCTCCATGATAGCATGCCAAGTTTCATGAATTTCGGACGAATTTTGGATTTACTAGAATTACAAAAGCAAGTACGTCAACGTTTGCTGAAGAGCCATAGTGCCGTGGTGTTCGAATTGCATCCCCATTTCTGGCATGGGACATAAGCATAAACCCATGGACACATATATGATTTTACAACCCATGTTGGTGCACCAAAGCATGTGCATGTAGTTTAATTTTGAATTGTGCACCTGAAATGGCTAGAAAACCAATTTAATGTATAAAATGTTCAAACGAACCCTGAACAATTCCAATTCTTTTACGACACACATATAGTTGCATGTTTACTCCAGATAAAAGGTCTAGCAATTCAAACACCGTCCATTGCCGCTGTGACCCCATTATGTAATCCAAATGAAGATGAAAAATCAAGTAGATCGCACACAGTTTATTATCACCAACCATGTGAGATGCAGCACAAAATATCCTGGAGCACCGTCGGTGTATAGTACGCCTATGGAAATTCGAACAAAATTTTTTGACGTTCAAACTCATCACACACGGGTTAAGCTATCTGAACCGTTTATGATGTTCACATATCGTACACAGTTCTGAATAATGGACCATGTCTGATGACACTCTGTGCGCCAGTTTTTTCGCAGAAGCGATTCCAAATTTTCGGCTTCCACGGAAATATCTACCTCCCGCCCCCTCCCCCTTACCAAAAGCCACATTTCCCCTGTTTCCGCCTTCCTTTCCAAGTTGAAACCTTCACTCCTTGCTTGCAGTGTCGCCTCCTCGTCGATGACCCTCCTTTACGCTGCTCAGCCTCGTCTATCCAGGCAGGTAATCCACACCTGACCCCCATCCTCCTCCTCCTTCCACATCCCACATGCCCCGACCGCCGGCACGAGCGCGACACCTTCCACCCAAATCACCAACCCCTCCACCAAATAAGCGCCGCCCTAAGCCATGGTGCACGCAGTGTAGCTAGGATCTCAAGGAGCATTTGGCAGCGGAGAAGCAAATCGCGGCCGCACGCACGGGTGAGGTCACGATGGCTGCCATTCGTGCCGACCCCCAGATCTTGGAGGAGCACCTTGCCATTTGCTAGCTACGCCGGTTAAGCATGCTCGGTTTACCCGTTGGTATGCTGCTCCTGCCTTTCCTTCACAAATTCTAGTGAATTGTGCTATCTAATTTTACCATGCAATATGTTGCTCTAGTGTATATGTTCTATATGTCGTGCGGTGTGGTGCTCACTTATTAACTGTTTTGTTAATTAGTTCTCATCTTCAGTTAACTGTTTGGTTCAATTCTGCAAATGTGATGTTCAATTCTTCATGCTACAATTTTGTATTGTCTTTCGTGTGAGAAATCAATCGAATTTATCTTTACAAAATACATGAGAAATGAATACAATTTCTATATTTCCAAGTTGTCAACATGCTTGGTTTGGTTATACATTGTGCAATGTGGTGCTCAGTTAACGTATGGTTCATTTGTGTTGTGGTGCTTAGTTAACTGTTTGGTTCAATTCTGCAATTGGATGTTCGATAGTTGTGGGTGCATTCTGTTATTGTATACCATGTGAGGAATAAATTGAATTTGGCTGTAGTAAATACATGACAAACAAATACAATTGCTACAATTGGCTGTAGTTAACTGTTTGGTTAACTGTCTGATCTTCTATTAGGAGTATGTTATATTGTGCAATGTGGTGCTCAGTTAATGTTTGGTTCATTTGTCGTGGTGTTTAGTTAACTGCTTGGTTCAATTCTGCAATGCGATGTCCAATTGTCGTGGGTGGAATTTTGTATTGTTGTGCATGTGAGGAATAAATCGAATTTGGCTGCACTTAATACATGAGAAACATATACAAGTGCTATATTTCCTAGTTCTTAATCATGCTTGGTTTGGATAAATGGTTTTTCCATGTGGCTTGAATTAATCTGATGAATCTGCAATGTGCTTATTTTTCATCAATATATTTTACTGATAGCATGTGAACCCTTACTTAACCTGATGACTAACTACCGTATATGTGTTGTAGGGAAACAATGGGAAGCACTGAGGTTTACAATCGAGGTTAGCACGTGCATGGTCTGTTCCCTAATAGCACATTATTGTGCAATTGCAGGAACCATTCTAATATTTAGGTTTTTAACAATTTGGTCTTGCACATGTAGGTCCTGCTGTCAGAGGTTTTGACCCACTGTTCGACCTTTTTCATATGGGGAAATGAGTTGTCCATGAATATCAATCAAATCAAGAAACTCAGAAAGATTCTCAGGATAAAGAAATTAGCGACAAAAAACAACAAGATCTTTGTCTGCACAATGAAGAAGACATCAGTTCACTACAAGATGGTACTAACTATTATACCTTGCCTTTTTTATTCCTTTGCCCCAATATAGAGAAGATATTTATGCATATCCTTGTTTCCAGGCCTTTCCAAAGTAGTTCACTGATGATTACCTCTCAAACCACCTCTATGGTCAGGAGGCGAGGAAGGTTTTCATACAACACCCACAGTTCAATATCGAAGTGTTCCTGAAGAGGACGAAGGACGGACGGTCAATCATCCACAGGCACTGGCCTAAAGTTGCAAAGACCTTCAACATGAATGAAGGCTCAATATTCGCCTTCCGCTTCAGCGGTTTTCCAGATGAGATACATATGTCTATATACCGTCTATGATGCTAATTTCGAAAGATTCTACATGTTGCATGTGAAACTTGGTGCTGGTGCAGTTGTGTAATGGGGTAGCTGAGTGCTGAAGCTATATGATGTTGTACTCTGGTGTATTTCAATTATGAAATTCTGCTTCCTTAATATGGAAATGAAATATATTATGTGCTTAATATGAATGTCAATTAGATTAATAAATGGATTATTAATAATAGGTCAATTATCCTGCTAATTGTGAATTAGCCTGCTAATTGGGTTTTGCTATTGCAAACAATTATTGAAAAAACACTGTGGGCGATGACCTCAGGCAACGCACACAGTTTCTAGGAATAAACTGTGTTGGATCAATGAACAATCACACACGACTTTCTCTTGAAAACTGTTTGCGTTAGGCCACCTTGCGCAAACATTTACCACATAAAAACTGTGTGTGATGGACAGCCTTTGCCACACAGTTTCTTCTACGGACCGTGTGTGATACATTCAATAACGCAAACGATTTAACGGGAAATATTGTGTGTGATGTACCTATGAACGGAAACGTTTTCCTTGGAGCGACTGTGTGGGATCTATGTACGAACGGAAACGTTTAGCGGGGACTAACTGTGTGGGATGTACTTGCGACCGGAAACAATTTCGTCCGTATAATTGTATTTTTTAGCTCTACTGTATGTATTTCCATATTTGAGCGCTCGCCGGTCGCACATGACCTCATTTTGCCGAGCGTGTGTGCCAGGAGGGCATATCCCCGATGGTTTCTGGGTCATGTGGGAAGGACCCCCCCCCCTATCGCTCACACTCACTAGGAGACGGTTCCAAATGCCTTCGTGGAAAGGGGTTAAAAACCGTTTGTATAGCACCGACGCGCACCAGTGCCTGTTGTCCTGTATCACTGTACTTGCATTCATACCTGGTTCATTATGTGACAGCATTATGCATGATAGCTTGCTTATCAATTGTTCGCTCCAAATTATATGATCTGTATGAATGGTTACATTAGTGTAGAATATATCCAATGCCAATGAAATTTTTTAGCTCTGCATTGTTCTTGTAAGTACCTGCTGTCCTTTATCAGTGTACTTATATTGACAGCTAGTTGTTCATGTACCATCACTCTACAACTTATTTTCCTTTGGCCTCCATTTTCTGTACATCAGATCTATATTTACTCTTACCATAAGGATGGATAACACTGATGGTACTGAAGAATTTTAGCTCTGCATTACTATTGGCTGTACCTTTTGCCTGTATCGTTGTACTTACATTTATAGCTACTTGGTTATGTAGCATCACTCTTCATCTTATCTTAAATATTCTCCATTTTTTCTTATATTATCACATCTATATTTACTCTTAACAAAATGTAGAATAAAGGCAATGCTTATGAAGAAGATTCTGTGGTAAACTTCTTGAATTGCCCCCCCCATCAGCATGGACAAGGGCTTTATAGAGCCTGTCTTCACCAATAATGTAACTTTGTCCTTCTCAAGCCTTCAAACTTTGTTGTGTATATTTGGTTAGGCATGACTGCAACAGCTGTTTATTTTTGGTGTTTGCATCAAATTGCATGTTTAAAGTTTATTATGTAGTTCATAAACAAAAGTTTGTCCTTCTCAATTTAAGTTTTCAGTTGTACAACCAAGTTCCTTCTTCATACCATGTAAATTAAACTACACAGAGCAAGTAATCTTCTTTTGCAATACATGTATCCTTCTGTTCTTGATCCGTAATCCAGTGGTGTGGTGAACCTACCCACTACAGCACAATGTCATATTCTGCAATGTCTTAACTATGAACAATGTCATATCATTCTACTATTATTTAAACTGTCTCTTTATTTGCCAATCTGAAATGGGATAAATTGACAGCACACTAACCATTCATACTTATGAGTTCTTGATCTGTAATCCAGTGGTATCATGAAGCTGCCAACTCCTTCACAATGTCATTTCCTGCCATGTCTTAACCTGAACAATACCATATTGTGTTAATGCTATTTTAAACTGTGTCACTTTATTCGCCAGTAAGAAATGTGATGAATTGCCAGCACTGATACTTATATGTGCAAAACCTGTCATCTGTCTGCTTGTTTATCTTTCAGAGTGAGGAGGATATAAGTGTCAAATAAGCGCAGTCTCATCAGCTTGCTCAGCTGCTTGCGCTGCAGCTCCCGAGCAGGGCTAACCTTTCTAGAACTCTATTGAAGTGATGTCGGTTTTGAATATTATTTTTTCAGCGTGTTTATTTGCACTGGTAGCGATCTTTGATGCCAAGTGTATGTAATCTGCTGTCTGCTTGTGCTTTATTATCATAGTGGCGAACTTTGATGCCCAGTGGATGTAATATGCCATAATTTCTTTATTGTATAGTCTAGGTTTTTTCTTATTCATGATGTTGCAGTTATTTTACTGTACATATATCCTGTCTTTGAAGTAAACCGGCCAAACCGTAAATTTACGGTACATAATCGGGCCGTCATGCAAATCATTATGTATGATCCGCATCATGGGCCCAGTCATCTTGGTCCGTTAACAGGCCTAAATGTAAACTGGACCACTAGTAGATTTGGGCCTTTAATAGGCCGAGCAAACCGCCGGCCCTATTTTCGCAAGAAAACTCAATGCGCTTTTAGGAGGCTGAAAAGTAGGTTGGGCCTAAAACATGGCGAACAGCTCACGGGCCAACACCATGCCGAAATAGACCTCGGCCCATGATTGTGCCAATCACATCACGGGCCGTTAACAGGCTAAAATTGTCTCGGTCCTTCTTTGGCCCAATCAGATTATCGGCTGTGAGCAGGCCGGATGCAAACCGGGCCGTAGTTAGGCCCATGTAGCGACCCGACCTCAAACGATCAAGTCTCTGTGCTGCAGTGTCATCCCCGGATCGGTAATGCTGACACACACAGTACTCGAAGGATTTATAACCGAGTAGCAATCACACACTTATTACATCGAATGTCTCCAAAAGAGAACTTAATACAATAAATATGGCTTAAGGCCATCTAATACGATAACAGCGGAAGGCTTGGAAGATAAAGTGAGTCCATCAACTCCAACGGCATAGCTGAGCTGCACGGCAATGACCTAGCGAACCTTACTCCTCGTCTGAAAAGTCTGCAACATGATACGTTGCAGCCCGAAAACGGGTCAGCACATGGAATATGCTGGCAATGTAACACAGTAGAGCAATGAACAGAATAATGCTATCACTATATGCATATATGGCTGGTGGAGGCTCTATGGTTATAAGGTTTTATGCGAAAAGCCAATTTTTCCCTACAATAAGGAATAAGTTTTATTTTAACTATCATGGTAGTTGAAACATCATTGAGAAGGTTCCACCAACTCAATCCCAATTCAAGTAATTCATTAACCCAACAAATTAAATTATAGTGATGAGATACAATAGGATAATCCAAGTACTAGATACTCAAGATGTCCATAACCGGGGACACGGCTAACCATGATTAGATTGTACACTCTGTAGAGGTTTGCGCACTTTTCCCCACAAGACTCGATCTCCTCCGTTGGATTTCTCGCACTACATGGTGCTTGAGAAATGTATGACCGAGACACAGTCTTTCGTAAGCATTAACTCTTTACTCTGGGTGGACAGTTACACCTACTTTCCCTCTACATCTGCTAGCCCACCACTGAAAGAGGTCACACAACTTACTCAAACTATGCCAGAGCCCATAATGGCTTGTGGCTGCACACGGAAGTTTCTAGCATGAATAATCTTAAGATCCCTTTGAGCCTGGGTGGCGGACCATAGGAAAATCACACGGGTACTCCGGGATATCCTAGGACAACACTGGATTCTCCAGGTGCCCAAACAAGCAATCCTCCCAGATGTATATTAAAGTTGCCACCTTAAGTTGAACCATTAATTAACAATCTCACATCTGTCATGGATACACTCGAACCCAATCCACGTCTACGAGCATAGCATAGCAATATAAGCATAACGTAGAAGTAACTCCCAAGGTTTGATAACAAAACAAGGCAATAGGTTCTACCACATGAACTACTTCCCAAACCCACAATTTAAATCAATCCTAATCATGCAATTTTTAAGGATTGGAACTAATGCATAAAAACTGGGTATGAAAAGAGTATGATCAATGTGTTACTTGCCTTGCTGACGATCCGCAAAACCTAGGGACTCGTAGTAGCACGCTTCGCACTCCGGGAATTCTATCGCAAACAAACAATAGCATACATAAGCAATCAATCACAGATGCACGGGTAAAACTCAAATAAGAAGAACTAACCAGAAAGTTCAACTTAAGAACTCCGGTTTGCAAAAAGAATCAAATCAAACGGGGCAACGAAACTCAAACTGCGAAAGAAACAAGATCCGATTACTAATCTGAACAAAAGTCAAATTTTCCAGTACCAAAATCTTTTTCAAATTGGTTAAACAGAAAGAGGGTTTCGAGACGAAGATCTAGGCGCTTGAATCGCCTGATTCCGATAAACGAGCGAAAAGATAAACTAAAACAAAAATCGGATCAGAAATCGGATCAGAAATCGCGATCGAAATAATCGCGAAAAAACCGAGAAAATGAAAAACGGACGAACAGGCTAACGAACGAACGTTCGTTGTCTGTGACTAACGGGCAAAAAGCGTTCGTTAAAACGAACGTACGGATGAACGTCCGCTAAATAAAGTAAACCGAGAAAACCAACGAACCGATAAAAAACGTAACTAGGGTTTAAAAAAACCAACGGTTTTTACCTAAACCGAAAAAACCGAACGGCGAGATTTGCGAACTCTGGTGTGGCTCCGGCGGCTTCCGGCGAGCGGGTCGGCGGCGCGGGCGATGGTGGGGTGGCACGGGTGGTGCGGCGGCGAGGCGGGCGGGGCGGG
>NC_057808.1:418175428-418183590 GCF_018294505.1 Triticum aestivum | reverse complement strand
AGCGGCGAGGTGGCGGCGGCGGCTGCTGCTGCGGGCTGCGGTAGCGTGGTGGGGTGGCGATGTGGGGGTGGGGGTGGCGGCTTATAAGGAGGGGAGGGCGGCGCGGCACTGCTCGGGAGTCCTCTCCCGAGCCGGTGCGGGGAGGCGCGCGGCTGGGCCGGCTGGGCTCGGCCCAGTGCGGTCCGAGAGGAGTTTTTTTTACATATTCTGCCGAAATAAAATCCTAGAAAAATAAATGAAAATCTACAAATACCAAAACAAATTTTCACCGTCTAAATAAAATATTTAGAACAGGGTGAACATTTTCTTGGCCTAAAATGCAATTTTGAAAAATGCACCTTTTTTTAATTCAAGTAAAATTCCTATAAAAACCCAATAAAAATATTAATGTGATTTTAATATTTTTCCTGCAATATTTCATTTATTTTTGAGAAGTCATATTATCTCCTCTCTTATATTTTTTTTATATGAAATATTTTGGAGAGAGAAAATAAATAAACCAAAGTGATCCTTGTTTCGATATTTGATAAAAGTCAAATATGAAAAACGTGAAACCCCCAACTCTCTCCGAGGGTCCTTGGGTTGCTTAGAATTTCGAGGATCGCGAAACGAAATGCAACAAAATATGATATGCATGAATGACCTATGTATGACATTCCAAATTGAAAATTTGGGATGTTACAAACCTACCCCCCTTAAGATGAATCTCGCCCTCGAGATTCGGGTTGGCTAGAAAATAGGTGTGGGTGGTCTTTGCGAAGATCATCCTCTCGTTCCCAGGTGACTTCATCCTCGGTATGGTGGCTCCACTGAACTTTGCAAAACTTGATAACCTTACTACGAGTAACTCGGCTGGCAAACTCAAGAATTTTGACTGGTTTTTCTTCATAGGTCAAATCACTGTCCAACTGAATTGCCTCCAGGGGTACTGTATCTCTCAGCGGTATATTGACAATCTCAGCATGACACTTCTTCAACTGGGAAACGTGAAACACATCATGAACTCCTGACAGTCCTTCGGGTAACTCCAACTTGTAGGCAACCTCTCCCATGCGTTCCAAAACACGGTATGGTCCCACAAATCTTGGGGCTAACTTTCCCTTAACTCCAAAACGTTTAACACCTCGAAAGGGTGAAACTCACAGATACGTTGTGTCTCCGATTTCATAGACTACCTCCTTGCGTTTTGAGTCGGCGTAACTCTTCTGCCTTGACCGTGCTACCTTCAGTCTATCTCGAATCAGTTTAACCTTCTCTTCAGATTCCTTAATCAAATCCGGTCCAAACAACTTGCGGTCTCCAACTTCATCCCACATCAACGGTGTTCGGCATCTTCTTCCATACAAGGCTTCGAACGGTGCCATCTTCAAACTGGCCTGGTAACTGTTGTTGTATGAGAACTCCGCGTAGGGCAAGTTGTCATCCCAACTAGATCCGTAGTCTAGTGCACAAGCTCTCAACATGTCCTCCAGAATCTGATTGACTCTCTCAGTCTGTCCATCTGTCTGTGGATGAAAAGTTGTACTGAACTCCAGTCTGGTACCCAAGGTCTGGTGCAACTGATGCCAAAATTTTGAAGTAAACTGTGTTCCTCTATCTAATACGATGGTCCTCGGAACTCCATGCAGACATACGATCCTGGTCATGTATATCTTGGCCAACTTTGCACTTGTATACGTGGTTTTCACTGGGATAAAGTGATCCACTTTAGTCAAGCGATCAACTACTACCCATATAGAATCATATCCTGATTTGGTCCTGGGCAATCCGATGATAAAATTCAAGCCAAGCTTATCCCACTTCCATTCGGGTATCGGCATAGGCTGTAGCAATCCTGCTGGCTTCTGATGTTCTGCCTTCACTCTCTGACATACATCACATACGGCTACATAGTCGGCAATATCCTTCTTCATACCAGTCCACCAGAAACGCTCCTTCAAATCCAAATACATCTTGGTGTTTCCGGGGTGTATCGAGTATGGCGAGTCATGAGCTTCCTGTAGTATCAACTTCCTGATCTCTGCATTATTGGGCACATATATACGGTCCTCAAACCACAAGGTGTCGTGCTCATCCTCACGAAACCCTTTGGCTTTCCCTTCACTCATCTTCTCCTTTATCTCAGCGATCTCCTTGTCATCCTTCTGGGCTTCTCGAATCTTTCCCAACAATGTGGATTGAACTTCCATTGTTGCAACAAAACCTCTAGGAACAATCTCCAAACGAAGTTCCCTGAGATCCTCGGCTAACTCCTTTGGCATCCCTCCGCTTACTAGGGTGTTTACATAACTCTTTCGGCTTAAAGCGTCTGCTACGACATTGGCCTTTCCTGGATGATAGTGCAACTTCATATCATAATCCTTTATGAGCTCCAACCATCTCCTCTGCCTGAGGTTAAGCTCCTTCTGTGTGAAGATATACTTCAAACTCTTGTGATCCGTGTATACATCGCAACGGTTTCCAATGAGAAAATGTCTCCAGGTCTTGAGCGCATGCACTACGGCTGCGAACTCCAAATCATGTGTGGCATAATTTAACTCATGCGGTTTCAGTTGTCGTGAGGCATACGAAACAACTTTTCCGTCTTGCATCAATACTCCTCCAAGTCCTAAGCATGAAGCATCGCAATACACTTGGAAGTCCTTGCGTATATCCGGCAGAATTAGCACTGGGCTGTAGTCAAACGTTTCTTCAACTCCTGGAAACTTGCTTCACATTCCTCAGTACAATGGAACTTAGTGTCCTTCTTCAACAATGCCGTCATAGGCTTTGCAATCTTAGAGAAATTCTCAATAAATCTCCGATAATATCTCGCGAGTCCAAGAAAACTGCGGATCTCTCCAACTGAGGTGGGTGCCAACCACTCAGTGACTGACTGAACCTTGGTGGGATCCACTGCTATACCTTCTCCTGATATAACATGTCCAAGAAATCCAACTTCCTTCAACAAAAACTCACATTTGTTGAACTTGGCATACAACTGATGTTCCCTGAGCTTCTCTAGAACCATACGTAGATGCTCCTTCTGCTCCTCTTCATTCTTCAAGTATACCAAGATATCATCAATGAACACCACAACGAACTTATCCAAGAACTCCATGAACACGTTGTTCATCATACTCATGAAATAGGCAGGGGCGTTAGTCAGTCCAAAAGACATGACCGTGTACTCATACATCCCGTACCTTGTGGTGAAAGTTGTCTTAGGTATATCCTTCTCTCGAATCTTCAGCTGGTGATATCCTGATCGTAGATCGATCTTCGAAAACACTTTAGCTCCTATCAACTGGTCAAATAAATCATTGATCATCGGCAGTGGGTACTTGTTCTTGATCGTCACCTCATTCAACGCACCATAATCAACAACCATTCTTAACGATCCATCCTTCTTCTCAACCAAGAGTACTGGTGCTCCCCATGGTGATGAACTTCGTCGGATGTAACCTTTCTCCAACAACTCCTTAATCTGCTTCTTGATCTCTTCTAGATCATTTGCGGGTATCCGGTAGGGTCTCTTTGATATTGGCCCGGTGCCTGGCAATAGCTCTATCAAAAACTCGATGTCTCGATCTGGCGGCATGCCTGGCAACTCCTCTGGAAAAACATCTGGGTAATCCTTCACTACAAGCACTTCCTCCTGAACAACTCCCGTGAGGGAATTTACTTGGCTCCTCCTAGGCGCATGCCTAGATACATACTTGATCCTTTTTCCCTCCGGGGTGGTGAGCAAAATCGACTTACTCGCGCAATCGATGTTTCCCCCATACATCGATAGCCAATCCATTCCCAGTATCACATCCAATCCTTGTGACTCCAAAATTATCAGGTCTGAGGGGAAAACATGGCTTCCAATGGTCAATGGCATCTGAGAGCATCCTTGGCTTGCCATATACTCCGCTCCTGGCAAACTTACTAACATGGGTGTCCTAAGTACCTTAGTGGGCAGTTTATACTTATCCACGAATCCCCTTGATATGTATGAATGCGATGCACCAGTATAAAAAAGAACGATTGCAGTAAATGACTTAACCAAAAACTTACCGATAACGGCATCAGGCTACTCCTCAACCTCCTCCACGTTCACGTGGTTCACTTCTCCCTTGTTGAAAGGGTTGGGCTTCTTCCCAGCGCTTCCATTGCCATTCCCATTCTTCGCTTCACGGCACTCAGTGGCGTAGTGTCCAGTCTTCCCGCACTTGAAACAAGTAATGTGAATTAGGTCCTTCTTGGTGGGTGTGGCTAGGTTAGAGCGGTTCTGATTACTACCTGCTCTGTTCCCGTTTTCATTCTTGGAGCCAATGTGGTTGTGAGAACTCCCTCCATTGTGGGTGTGACCTCCATGGTTATGGACAAGTCCTCCCGAGTTCGGGGTTAAACGAGGCTTTTGCTGAGATCCTGAGTTGTACCTTCCTTGTCCATACTTCCTTTTGCGGCTCTCAATCTGCTGCTGCTTCCCTTCAATCATAAGAGCCTTGTCTACCAACTCCTGGTAGTTGTTGAATGTTGCCACCATCAACTGCATGCTCATCTCATCATTCAGCCCTTCCATAAACTTCTCCTGCTTTGCGGCATCTGTGGCCACATCATCAGGGGCATAACGAGATAGCTTACTAAATTCATCCACGTACTGCCCCACAGTATGGTTCCCTTGGCGTAAGTTACGAAACTCACGCTTCTTCATGCTCATAGCTCCAGTTGAGACGTGGGTTGTGCGGAATGATTGCTGAAACTGATCCCAAGTAACATTGGCTATGGGAAAGGTGGCTGTGTAATTCTCCCACCATGAGGCTGCTGGTCCATCCAACTGATGTGCGGCAAAACGCACCTTCTCTGGATCTGTGCAACCAGCGGTGGTCAACTCCCTTCCAATCTGGTGTAGCCAGTCATCCACAACTATTGGCTCGGTGCTACTGGAAAACACCGGCGGCTGTAACCTCAGAAAACGAGCTAAGTTGTCAACTGGTGGTGGTGGCGGAAGGTTGTTGTTGTTGTTGTTGTTCTTATTGTTGTTGCCTTGGTTCTGGACTAATATCTGCATCAAGGCATTCTGCTGCTGGATCAACTGGGTGATCTCTGGTGGAAAGACAAATCCGGTGTCACATCTCGGAGGCATCTGATGGGTTTAGAAGGGAGAGATTAGAATAGAAAAAGAGGTCTAGTGAGAAAATACTAGCCATATGCACATGAGACAAACACAATCATATCACTCAATCAATCAAGCAAGGGCATACAAGCGGTCTAGAAAATCGTAAAAGTGCTTGGACTACTACTATATACATGGGGGAATACTACTAATCATTTGGTGGTCATCTAGAAATTTTGATCGGTGGAAGACTCCATGATGTCTGCTCTAGCTTCGTCTTCAAAGTCATCATCACTGTCGTCGGGGCCGGAGTCGGTGTCGTCGATGATGATGTAGTTCTCCGGACAAGTGGAATCGTCGTCTTCTCCTCCTGGCGCGGGGTCTCCCATGAATACTCCGATCTTCTTTATCAGGTCATCGTTCTTCTCCAATAGTGTTGCGATTTCTTCTTCATATCCATCGCGTGTAGACTTGAGTTCCTCTTCAAGCTCGGCGATCCTTATCTACGCCTTCTTCAAATCTATCATGTCTGCGCACATCTGGTTTTCCTGGCGTCGAATGTGTTGATTTAACTCCTGGATGAAAGCTGCAATGGACCTGTCCTTCCTGGTGCTGACTATTTCCCATTTCTCATCTCGGTGCCCACATATCTGGTAGATGGTATCCTTGAGGTCCTTGTGGTAAACTTCGTCGATGCGTCCCATGGCGATGTGAGCTTCCATGCTCTTTCCTAGACTCCAGGTTGGTGCATCAAAGGAAAACTCTATGGGTTCTGTGACTGGCGTGAACGTCCTTCCTGGAACTTGAACTCGAATCATCCAGTGCTCCTCTTCTGGTAATGTGGCATTGTAGGTCCCGGTGAAGCTTGGTATTCTGATGTTCAGGTATCTAGTGACTTCCTTCAAGTGTCGTCCAAAAGGTGTATCTTCATCCGGTTGTGCAAACTTGTTCCTCAAGTCCGCCATCCTAGAGAGTAGAAAATGGAGAGGAGTCAGAAATGAGTAGAGAAGAGTGACCTATGGCTTTCTTAGTGGTCGTGTCCTACACTCAGCGTGTGCTCTGATACCATCTTGTAGTGACCCGACCTCAAACGGTCAAGTCTCTGTGCTTCAGTGTCATCCCTGGATCGGTAATGCTGACACACACAGTACTCGAAGGATTTATAACCGAGTAGCAATCACACACTTATTACATCGAATGTCTCCAAAAGAGAACTTATTACAATAAATATGGCTTAAGGCCATCTAATACGATAACAGCAGAAGGCTTGGAAGATAAAGTGAGTCCATCAACTCCAACGGCATAGCTGAGCTGCACGGCAATGACCTAGCGAACCTTACTCCCCGTCTGAAAAGTCTGCAACATGATACGTTGCAGCCCGAAAACGGGTCAGCACATGGAATATGCTGGCAATGTAACACAGTAGAGCAATGAACAGAATAATGCTATCACTATATGCATATATGGCTGGTGGAGGCTCTATGGTTATAAGGTTTTATGCGAAAAGCCAATTTTTCCCTACAATAAGGAATAAGTTTTATTTTAACTATCATGGTAGTTGAAACATCATTGAGAAGGTTCCACCAACTCAATCCCAATTCAAGTAATTCATTAACCCAACAAATTAAATTATAGTGATGAGATACAATAGGATAATCCAAGTACTAGATACTCAAGATGTCCATAACCGGGGACACGGCTAACCATGATTAGATTGTACACTCTGTAGAGGTTTGCGCACTTTTCCCCACAAGACTCGATCTCCTCCGTTGGATTTCTCGCACTACATGGTGCTTGAGAAATGTATGACCGAGACACAGTCTTTCGTAAGCATTAACTCTTTACTCTGGGTGGACAGTTACACCTACTTTCCCTCTACATCTGCTAGCCCACCACTGAAAGAGGTCACACAACTTACTCAAACTATGCCAGAGCCCATAATGGCTTGTGGCTGCACACGGAAGTTTCTAGCATGAATAATCTTAAGATCCCTTTGAGCCTGGGTGGCGGACCATAGGAAAATCACACGGGTACTCCGGGATATCCTAGGACAACACTGGATTCTCCAGGTGCCCAAACAAGCAATCCTCCCAGATGTATATTAAAGTTGCCACCTTAAGTTGAACCATTAATTAACAATCTCACATCTGTCATGGATACACTCGAACCCAATCCACGTCTACGAGCATAGCATAGCAATATAAGCATAACGTAGAAGTAACTCCCAAGGTTTGATAACAAAACAAGGCAATAGGTTCTACCACATGAACTACTTCCCAAACCCACAATTTAAATCAATCCTAATCATGCAATTTTTAAGGATTGGAACTAATGCATAAAAACTGGGTATGAAAAGAGTATGATCAATGTGTTACTTGCCTTGCTGACGATCCGCAAAACCTAGGGACTCGTAGTAGCACGCTTCGCACTCCGGGAATTCTATCGCAAACAAACAATAGCATACATAAGCAATCAATCACAGATGCACGGGTAAAACTCAAATAAGAAGAACTAACCAGAAAGTTCAACTTAAGAACTCCGGTTTGCAAAAAGAATCAAATCAAACGGGGCAACGAAACTCAAACTGCGAAAGAAACAAGATCCGATTACTAATCTGAACAAAAGTCAAATTTTACAGTACCAAAATCTTTTTCAAGTTGGTTAAACGGAAAGAGGGTTTCGAGACGAAGATCTAGGCGCTTGAATCGCCTGATTCCGATAAACGAGCGAAAAGATAAACAAAAACAAAAATCGGATCAGAAATCGCGATCGAAATAATCGCGAAAAAACCGAGAAAATGAAAAACGGACGAACAGGCTAACGAACGAACGTTCGTTGTCTGTGACTAACGGGCAAAAAGCGTTCGTTAAAACGAACGTACGGATGAACGTCCGCTAAATAAAGTAAACCGAGAAAACCAACGAACCGATAAAACACGTAACTAGGGTTTAAAAAACCAACGGTTTTTACCTAAACCGAAAAAACCGAACGGCGAGATTTGCGAACTCCGGTGTGGCTCCGGCGGCTTCCGGCGAGCGGGTCGGCGGCGCGGGCGATGGTGGGGTGGCGCGGGTGGTGC
>NC_057808.1:418153626-418174293 GCF_018294505.1 Triticum aestivum | reverse complement strand
GGTGGGGTGGCGATGTGGGGGCGGGGGTGGCGGCTTATAAGGAGGGGAGGGCGGTGCAGCTTGCGAGAGGGGGCGGTGGCGGCGTGTCCGGAAAACATATTCCGCCGAAATAAAATCCTACAAAAATAAATAAAAATCTAAAAATACCAAAACAAATTTTCACCGTCTAAATAAAATATTTAGAACAGGGTGAACATTTTCTTGGCCTAAAATGCAATTTTAAAAAATTCACCTTTTTTCTAATTCAAGTAAAATTCCTATAAAAACCCAATAAAAATATTAATCTGATTTTTAATATTTTTCCTCCAATATTTCATTTATTTTGGAGAAGTCATATTATCTCCTCTCTTATATTTTTTTATATGAAATATTTTGGAGAGAAAAAATAAATAAACCAAAGTGATCCTTGTTTCGATATTTGATAAAAGTCAAATATGAAAAACGTGAAATCCCCAACTCTCACCGAGGGTCCTTGAGTTGCTTAGAATTTCGAGGATCGCGAAACGAAATTCAACAAAATATGATATGCATGAATGACCTATGTATAACATTCCAAATTGAAAATTTGGGATGTTACAACCCAACTATTTGACAGGCTTTTAACAGGCCGAAATGTTAAACGGACCTTTAACAGGCCGAAACTAATATCAGGCTGAATTACTAAATGGTCCTTTAGCAAGTGGGCCAAAAGTATAGTGTCCAGTTGACGGGCCGAATCTGATATAGGCCATAATTTAGCCCAAAGCCTCTTAAAGGGTCGGATCTGATCTGGGCCGTAATTTGGCCCAGAACATGGTAGGCTTTTAACGGGCCAAATCTCATATGGGCCTTTATTAGGCCCAGAACATGGCAAACTGTTAATGGACCGGATAAAATATGGGCCGGCATTTGGCCCAAAATATGGCAGCCTGTTAACGGGTCGGCCCACTAGTGTCCTCAAAATCTTGTGGGCCTTTAGCTGGGCCGACCCATTATGGTCGGCGAAATCTCATGGGCCTTTAGCCGGGCTGGCCCATTATGGTCCGCAAAATCTTGTGGACCTTTAGTTGGGCCGGCCCATTTAATCTTTATGGGCCACTTTTGGGCCGGTCCACGTGTCAACATATCATAAGCACACCTTGCCAATTGGATGAGTGACACCTGTGCCGACGCTGAGCTGACACGTGGTTCCGTCGGCCAATGAGAATTTTACACGTGAAAAATCGGCATTGGTCGTGGCTGTTAGTGGGTTATCGGATCCAAAACCGGACCCGGTAGCTTAAAGGCGACCCGTTACGGTGGATGCCACGTGTCGGTCACCCTTGACGAAAGAACTTCCATGACGCGGCATTTATCGTCATGGAAGTGAACACTTCTGTGATGATAATTTTGGTAATGCCATGGAACACTTCTACGACAGCACAGGTATGACTATCTTGATTCTGTCATAAAATCGTCATGGATGTACATGCATGACAGAAAACTTGACCTACTGTGACAAACAGGTATCATCACGGAAGTGTATTTTTTTGTAGTGTACAGTCCCCACTCAACAGTTCCCTACATCGAATGTGTGTGCACGACATGGACAGCCACAACAACTGCAGGGCCATCGACAAGTCAGCACATGATGCTCACTCCTATGGATGGCGGCCAGATAGGTTCTACCCTCATCTTACTTGTGTGCAACCTTTATGACTTTGTTATTCATCTAAGCATGGAAAATAGATTATCACATTTCACTGTATATTCATGCAGATCTCTTAAGAGTCTTGTTCGGGAGTTAACCCTGTTCCATAGTTCAGATAAGAGACTTGTTCTTTAGGTAACGTTGTTCCATAGTTATCATCCATCAGCCAATGTTGTCCCGCAGGCTGGTGATTATACCACTTCTAGTATTACCTATGTTGTTCTTTAATACTTTTGTGTGCCATCTAGTTAATCTCGAGTACAAACGATACATATTCTGTAGCTTTCATCTGTGTTCTCCGTTTAGTTTTTGAGACCTGTTGCTGCTAGTTAAGCCCAGTCCTACTATTTATGTCATCTCCTACAAGCACTCATTACATATATCTAACTACTAGTTGTCTTCCATGCATGTCAGATATAATTGCACACAGTGATATATCCACAAGAACCTCACGGAGCAATGTAACGTCCAACAAACTTGACGTCAATGATGCCCAATATGATGGAACATGTAAAGGCAGTTCTTCAGAAGACTTGCAGAAAGATGATGAATCCTATTCACCCCACAAGGCCCTTGCTCTAACTTGGCCTATGATATGGGTACAACATGCATATAATGTCCTGGAGTGCATCTACTGTGTTACAATGCCATGTGCTTAGCCTGATGATCATGCATGTAAATATGGCATGCCTTCCTATTTTTCAGTACCTATTCCATTCATGATAACATGTTTTCAAATTCATGTACTGTCATTCTACTCTATCGCAATGCCATCTGCTTAGTTTGGACATCATGCTTCTGAATATCTTATGCATTGTTATTCATCAGTATGTACTTCATCTGTCTACCATACAATGTTTTTTTACATTGAAGTGTTGTTCTAGTGGTCTGTTGCAATGCCATCTTAGTTTCCCAGTCATACACACATATGTTGCCATAGTGTTTTTCTGTATGTATTCCGCTATCATACAGTTTTACATTCAACTAGTGTTTTTTTACTCTGTTGCCCTGTCGTATCCCTAGCTCTTACATCATACTCCCTCCGTCCAGATTACATGTCACAGAAATGGATAAAAATCGATGTATCTAGAACTGAAATACGCCTAGACACATCCATTTATTTCTGGATGGAGGGAATACATGTCAATATGTCATGTCTTTCGATTCTTCGGTACCTATTACATCTCTCTGTTGTAGCATGTTTTATAACTGAAGCACCATTCTTCTATATAAGGCATGCAAGGGGAAGATGGCTATGTTAGAATCTGAAGGGTTAGAAACAAGGTCTTTGCAAAAGATCCAAACACCGGGAGATAGTAAACCAACTCCAGTGTTCATAGATACTTCTCCAGCACATAGAAACCCAACTCCTACTGATAATAAGCAGATTCAAGTGGCCAAAGAACTAGTCCGCTCCAGTCCAGCAAAAATATGTCAACTCCATTCTAAAAAGCGTGTGCGTATCCTCACATCATGAAATTTTATAGCATTCAGATCATATTTTCTACATGTTTATTACCCATGTCTCTTTTAGAAAATAAGCTTAAAGGATAGAAGACTTTCTAAACTGGGATCGTGTTCGAGGAAAGTATCTTGCGGGAATTCTCTATGCTCCAATACTGATGTAAGTACCTATTGTATATCACTATATTTTACATCAGCATGTATTTTGTTAATCGGCGTGAAACCAACTTTTATCTGATATAAATTTACTTGTAGCAAAATGTATAATTGAAGGCGACAATGTTCATTTTTGTAAGGAAAACTGCCTGGTAGTTTTGCATGCTGAATTGTATGAGTGTACTATCTCATATCATGCACATTACTAAATTGTAGTGATGTTCTTGTTCCCCAATCATTCATTGTGTCAATGTTTCTTTCCTATTACCTTACCTGGCTGATGATAGTTGTGTCATATTGGGTTAATTTGGTGTAGGCTAGTGTGGTCTGGTTGCCCAAACGTTCGTTGTGTCAATGTTGCTTTCCTATTATCTGACCTGGCCAATGATAGCAATGGTAGTGTGTTAATTTGGTGCAATCTGCTGAAGATAAGAAGACAAACTCTGAAAACAGCAAGGCAACCCCATTTTTTCTTTCCAATAAATCTAGGCCAGGTAATATGGCAATAACTCTTGATTAATCTGTTCGGTTCCCCTCCTAATTTATGTTATGATGCAGTGGTCGAGACATGATAATCCCCAAGTGCAGGGAATCATCGTAGCAATTCCCAAAGGTGGAAGTGATAAGTATGGAGTGTCGAACCCACAAGGAGCTAAAGGTAAGATCAATATTCTCTCAAGTCCTATCTGCCACTGATACGACTCTACGTACACCGAACGTTTGCTTCCAACTAGAAACGAGAAATAAAACTACGTTGTGGGTATGAAGAGGATAACTTTGTATGATACCGGACAGCTAAAACATAAAAGTAGGTGTTGTTATCATAAAGTTAGAATATATTACTAAATATTATAAATAGCGAGTGTGGAAAAATGATGGATCGGTGTGCGGAATTGTCCTAGGCAATTACCGGTAATCATTATTGTAATTTCATATGAGGGAGAGGCATAAGCTAACATACTTTCTCTTCTTGGATCATATGCACTTATGATTGGAACTCTAGCAAGCATCCGCAACTACTAAAGATCATTAAGGTAAAACCCAACCATAGCATTAAAGTATCAAGTCCTCTTTATTCCCGTACGCCATGACCCACTTATCCGTGTTTGTGTTTCAGTCACTCACGCAACGCAGACAATAAGCAAACCATGAACATATTGCAACACCCTACAGCGGGAATCCCTCACGCTTGCGCGACACAGAGGGAACCATAGGACAGCACCAAAATAAAACATACAACTCATACCAATCTAGATCATCAATCAACCCAAAGACAAAGGATATCTACTCAAAACATCATAGGATGCAACACATCATTGGATCATAATATGTGGCATAAAGCACCATGTTCAAGTAGGGATTACAGCGGGGTGCGGGAGAGTGGACCGCGTAAAAGAGATGAGGATGGTGATGATGATGCTATTGTTGATGAAGACGATCACCGCGGCGATGATTCCCCTCCCGATGGCACTCCGACGCCACCGAGAGAGAGGAGGAGAGGTTCTCCCCCTTGTGCTTCCTCCTCCATGGCGTCCCCTCTGGTTGGGGAGAGGTTCCCCCTCTGGTCCTTGGCCTTCATGGCGATGCTGGCCCCTCCGAGATCCTTCCCCATGGCCTTCGGTGATGATGGCCCCCTCCGGCAGCGTGCGAGAGAGGGCCTAGATTGATTTCTCGTGGCTACAGAGGCTTGCGGCGGCGGAACTTCCGATCTAGGTTAATTTCTGGAGGTTTCTGTATTTATAGGAGAGGATGGCGTCAAGAACAAGTCAGGGGGCCCCACAGGTAGTCCACGAGGCACAGGGGCGCGCCCAGGGGGTGGGCGCGCCCCCCACCCTCGTGGGGCCCACGGGACTCCCCTCCGGTATATTTTTGTTCCAGTATTTTTCATATTTTCTAGAAAAATTCTCTGTTGATTTTCATCGCGTTCGGAGAACTTTTATTTCTGCACAAAAACAACACCATGGTAGTTCTGCTAAAAACAGCGTCAGTCCGGGTTAGTTCTAATCAAATCATACCAAAATCATATAAAACTATTGTAAACATGGCATGAATACTTCATAAATTATAGATACGTTGGAGACGTATCAGCATCCCCAAGCTGAATTCCTGCTCGTCCTCGAGTAGGTAAATGATAAAAGAAATAATTTATGAAGTGTGAATGCTAGCAAGTGCATAAGTTTGATCAATGATAGTTCCAATCACTTTTTCTAGCATCATTATATATCATAACAGTAGCTCAACTCAGAAAACTTCTCATGATCAAGTAACAAGCTATTCACACGTTAAAGTATAGATCATAAACTTTCTTGAAAACTAACAAACCGTGCCCTTAGTCATCAAACAATTGCAATTCATCTTATTTTCGGGAAGGGTCTATGTAAGAGCTTTTGATTCAGCAAACTCCACATACTCAACTATCATTTAATCTTTCACAATTGCTAACACTCATGTGATATTTATGAGTTCAAAGTTTTAATCGGACACAAAGAAAGATGGGGGCTTATAGTTTCGCCTCCCAACCTTTTACCTCAAGGGTAATGTCAACAATAATAACTCATGAAAACCTACATCCAAGTGGATATATATATCCGGATCGCTCCAACACAAAGTACTTGCCAAAGGAAAGAGCGTAAAAAGGAAAGGTGTTGATCACCATGACTCTTGTATAAGGGTAGAAGATAAAAGTAAAAGATAGGCCCTTCGCAGAGGGAAGCAGAGGTTGTCATGCGCTTTTATGGTTGGGTGCACAAAATGTTAATGCAAAAGAACGTCACTTTATATTTCCTCTTGTGATAAAGACCTTTATTATGCAGTCCGTCACTTTTATTTCTTCCCTATCACAAGTTCGTATAAAGCTTATTTTCTTCGCACTAATAGATCATACATATTTAGAGAGCAATTTTTATTGCCTGCACCGATGACAACTTACTTGAAGGATTTTACTCAATCCATAGGTAGGTATGGTGGACTCTCATGGCAAAACTGGTTTAAGGGATGTTTGGAAGCACAAGTAGTATTTCTACTTGGTGCAAAGAATTTGGCTAGCATGAGAGGAAAAGGCAAGCTCAACATGTTGGATGATCCAAGACAATATAACTCTTCGGATATAGGAAAACATAACTCATTAAGTTGTCTTCCTTGTCCAACATCAACTTTTTAGCATGTCATATTTTAATGAGTGGTCCCAATTACAAAAGATGTCCAAGATAGTATATTTATATGTGAAATCTCTCTTCCTTCAATATTCTTTCATGAATTGTTCAAGTGACCAATTCTGCGTTTGCTAACTTTCAATAAGTTTACTACCTATACTTATTATCTGTGAAGTCATTACTCCCCATGTTATAAGCATATGAAATGTATACGAATTCAGATTTATGATATTCAATTCATTCAACCATTTACTCATAGGATATACGTGAAGCACGTGAGTAAATGACAAACTACTCCAAAAAGATATAAGTGAAGAACACTGAGTAGTCAAATAATTAACTAGCCATGGGAGGATTCTTTTTCATTCAAGATTTCAGATCCAATGATTTTATTCAAACAGCAAGTAAAATTGAAAATACGCTCCAAGCAAAACACATATCATGTGACGAATAAAAATATAACTCTGAGTAAGGTATACCAATAGTTTTGAAGACGAAAGAGGGGATGCCTTCCGGGGCATCCCCAAGCTTAGGCGCTTGAGTCTTCGTTGAATATTACCTTGGGTACCTTGGGCGTCCCCAAGCTTAGGGTCTTTCCACTCCTTATTCTCCTCATATCGATATCTCACCCAAAGCTTGAAAACTTCAATCACACAAAACTTAATGAAACTTCGTGAGATAGGTTAGTATGATAAAGAGTAAACCATTCACTTTGGTACTGTCAAAGACAAGGTTCATAATTGTTCTCACACAATGCCTACTGTACCATATCATTTCTACAATTTATATTGAGAAATATAAGCCATAGAATCTAGAAAACAAGCAAACTATGCAATGAAAACAGAATCTGTCAGAAACAAAACAGTCTGTAATGATCTGAACAGCAACCATACTTCTGCTACTCCAAAAATTATAAAATAAATTGGTGGACGTGAGGAATTTGTCTATTAATCTTCTGAAAAAATAATCAACTCAATAGCACTCTTCTGAAAAAAAATGACAGCTAATGTCGTCAGCGCAAAGTTTAAGTTTTTTACAGCAAGATCACATTAACTTTCACCCAAGTCTTGCCAAAGGTCTTACTTGGAAATTTATTGAAACAAAAGCTATAAAAAATGATTACTACAGTAGCTTAATCATGTAAACACACAAAAACAGTAATGGTAAATATTGGGTTGTCTCCCAACAAGCGCTTTTCTTTAATGTCTTTTAGCTAGGCATGGTGATTTCAATGATGCTCACATCAAAGATAAGAATTGAAACATAAAGAGAGCATCATTAAGAATATGACTAGCACATTTAAATCTAACCCACTTCCTATGCCTAGGTATTTTGTGAGCACAAAATTTATGGGAACAAGAATCAACTAGCATAGGAAGGTAAAACAAGTATAACTTCAAAACTTCAAGCAAATAGAGAGGAAACTTGATATTATTCCAACTCCTACACGCATGTATTCCTCCCTCATAATAATTTTCAGTAGCATCATGAATGAGTTCAACAATATAACTATCACATAAAGCATTCTTTTCATGATCTACAAGCATAGAAATTTTACTACTCTCCACATAAGCAAAAATTCTTCTTATTCGGAATAGGGGGAGCAAACTCAACACAATAACTGTCATGTGAGGCAAAATCCAATTGAAAATTAAAATCATGATGACAAGTTTCATGGTTAACATTATTCTTCATAGCATACATGTCATCCCAATAGTCATCATAAATAGCAACTTTGTTCTCATAATCAATTGGAACCTCTTCCGAAATAGTGGAATCATTACTAACTAAAGTTGGCACTCTTCCAAATCCACTTTCATAAATATCACACTAAGATTCAACACCCTCCAAAATAGTGGGATCACTAATTCCTAAAGTTGACACTCTTCCAAACCCACTTTAGATGATAGTATTATTCATACTCCAAAAGATATAAGTGAAGTTGATGGAGCATTCTACAATTAATATAGATTAACCAATATCCAAGCTTAAAATATATAAGTGAAGCACACAAAGCATTCTATAAAACCATACTCAAAAGATTTAAGTGAAGCACAAAGAGCATTCTATAAATCGACGAAGGGCTATCTCATACTAGCATGGTTCTTAAAGAAATAGAATAACACAAAGGACACAAATCATATGGACAAAACAAAAACCGAGGTATACCGATAATTGTTCAAGAAGAAAGATGGGATGCCAACCGGTGCATCCCCAAGCTTAGATGCTTAAGTATCCTTGGAATATTTACTTGGGGTGCCTTGGGCATCCCCAAGCTTGAACTCTTGCCTCTCTTTATTCTTCTCGCATCGGTAACTCCTCGTTCTTCGAACACTTCATCCACAAAAACTTAACAAAAACTTTGCGAGATCCGTTAGTATACTAAAGCAAATCACTACCTTTAGGTACTGTTGAAAACTCATTCCAATTTCATATTAGCACTTTATCTAATGTATTCCTACTTCACCATGGTTCATACCCCCCGATACTACCCATGGATTCATCAAAATAAGCAAACAACACATAGAAAACGGAATCTTTCAAAAACAGGACAGTCTGCAGTAATCTGTAACTCTTGAATACTTATATAACTCCAAAAATCCTACCAAATTAAGAAAACCTGAGCAATTTGTGTGCCAATCCAGAGCAAAAAGAATCAATTGAAAATCACGTTCCTATGATTTATGAAAATTATTTTTGTGCGCGTAAAAGTTTCTTTTTTTGTACTGCACAACGTAAACAAGCAATCTAATCATCCTAAAACCAAAGCTTGGCACATTATTTTTATAATACAATGGATATACACAAGGGGATAATTATTTACAGAGAAACTTCCATGAAAAATTCTACATTGTTTCCATGAGCATGAACACAAGTGCTCAAGGTCGACCCTCACTTCTTCAATGCATAACTTTCCAATCACTTCTCTTTTTGAAAAACTTTTTAGGCATAAGAGGCAAAAAAATTGTATGTTTCACCCACAACTAAACATAAACAAAAAGGAAAAACAAAATCTAATTAGTGAAGAAAGCAAACAAGCACACACGAGAATATCAACCCCACGCTATTGCTCCCCAGCAACGGCGCCAGAAAAGAGCTTGATAATCCCCAAGTGCAGGGAATCATCGTAGCAATTCCCAAAGGTGGAAGTGATAAGTATGGAGTGTCGAACCCACAAGGAGCTAAAGGTAAGATCAATATTCTCTCAAGTCCTATCTGCCACTGATACGACTCTACGTACACCGAACGTTTGCTTCCAACTAGAAACGAGAAATAAAACTACGTTGTGGGTATGAAGAGGATAACTTTGTATGATGTCGGAGAGCTACAACATAAAAGTAGGTGTTGTTATCATAAAGTTAGAATATATTACTAAATATTATAAATAGCGAGTGTGGAAAAATGATGGATCAGTGTGCGGAATTGTCCTAGGCAATTGTTAACAAGATCGGTAATCACTATTGTAATTTCATATGAGGGAGAGGCATAAGCTAACATACTTTCTCTTCTTGGATCATATGCACTTATGATTGGAACTCTAGCAAGCATCCGCAACTACTAAAGATCATTAAGGTAAAACCCAACCATAGCATTAAAGTATCAAGTCCTCTTTATTCCCATACGCCATGACCCACTTATCCGTGTTTGTGTTTCAGTCACTCACGCAATGCAGACAATAAGCAAACCATGAACATATTGCAACACCCAACAGCGGGAATCCCTCACGCTTGTGCGACACGGAGGGCACCATAGGACAACACCAAAATAAAACATACAACTCATACCAATCTAGATCATCAATCAACCCAAAGACAAAGGATATCTACTCAAAACATCATCGGATGGCAACACATCATTGGATCATAATATGTGGAATAAAGCACCATGTTGATGTAGGGATTACAGCAGGGTGCGAGATAGTGGACCGCGTAAAAGAGATGAGGATGGTGATGTTGATGAAGATGATCACTGCGGCGATGATTCCACTCCCGATGGCACTCCGGCGCCACCGAGAGAGAGGAGGAGAGGTTCTCCCCCTTGTGCTTCCTCCTCCATGGCATCCCCCCTGGTTGGGGAGAGGTTCCCCCTCTGGTCCTTGGCCTTCATGGCGATGATTGCCCCTCCGAGATCCTTCCCCATGGCCTCCGGTGATGATGGACCCCTCCGGCAGGGTGCCAGAGAGGGCCTAGACTGATTTCTTGTGGCTACAGAGGCTTGCGGCGGCGGAACTTCCGATCTAGGTTAATTTCTGGAGGTTTCTGTATTTATAGGAGAGGATGGCGTCAAGAACAAGTCAGGGGGCCCCACGGGCAGTCCACGAGGCACAGGGGTGCGCTCAGGGGGGTGGGCGCACCCCCACCCTTGTGGGGCCCACGGGACTCCCCTCCAGTAGATTTTTGTTCTAGTATTTTTCATATTTTCCAGAAAAAATCTCCGTTGATTTTCATCGCGTTCCGAGAACTTTTATTTCTGCACAAAAAAAACACCACGGTAGTTCTGCTGAAAACAGCGTCAGTCCGGGTTACTTCTAATCAAATCATACCAAAATCATATAAAACTGTTGTAAACATGGCATGAATACTTCATAAATTATAGATACGTTGGAGATGTATCAAGACACTCTCCACTATCAATAATACAAGCCTGCCAAAATCGCCATCTGAATCTGTTCAGTTTCCTTTGTCTCGAATCCAACGGAAAAAAAATGTATGTTTGTGAACCAATTAATGGATGAAGCAATGATGGAAATCGTGGAGGAATCAGAGGTGCACATTCTTGCGCAACAACAACTGATCAATGTTTTCAGAGACAGTGTAGCAAAGAAGGAAGAACTTGCTCACATGCTTATGGGCGTCATCCGCGCTGAGGTTGCAGATTGTGAGGTTGTAGATCGTTAAGTTCTGTCATTTATTTGCATTGGCATCAATCTTTGATTGCCCAGTGGATGTAATTTCCTGTAATATATGCTAGATGTGCTACGTTTTTCCTTGTATGTCATATGTTTGCTTAGCGCGCCTTGCATTCCAGCTAACTCATCGCTAGGAAGCCAAAAAAGCAGTGAAATTATTAGTTAGCACGAACAGTCGTGGGTCCTATATGAAGGATAGCGGCCCACTGCCCTTAATGGGCTTCCCGAATAGGCTTGTAGGGGGCCAAAATTCTCATAGGCCTTTGATCAGTTTTGGTCCTGTTCATAATTGCTCATCGTTATGGGCTCAAATTATAGCTGGGCCGGAATCGACGTTATCTAATTAGGCCTACAAACATGTTCGAACTTTGCAGACCCATTAAGTTGATGGGCCGTTACCAGGCCGAAAGCTCTATTGGGCCGCTATAATTCAAACGAGGCAACAGTTAATGCTTGGCCCTGTTACCTCTTGGGTCGTTAACAGGCCGACATCGAAGCGGGCAATAAGTGGGCCCATTCGATTTCACGGGCCGTTAACAGGCCGATACTAAGGTCAGGCTATATATGGCCCAACTGTACTGTGAGCCTTTAGCAGGCCGAAAGAGACAGCGGGCTCGTACTGGACCATGAAGAGCATGGGCCGCTAAGAGGCCGAAAGTCAGGTCGAACTGTATATGGCCCAATTGTGTTGTGGGCCTTTGGCGGGCTGAAAGAGAAACCAGGCTGGTATTGGACCATGAAGAGCATGGGCCGTTAAGAGGCCAAAACTCAGGTCCGACGGCAAATGGCCCAACTCATTTATGGGTCGTTAATAGGCTGAAAGACACACCGGGCTGGAAATTAGACCAACACTTAAATGGGTCGCTAAAAGGCCAAAATACGTACATCCTGAAAATTGGCCCATCCCTTGAATGGGTCGTTAACATGCCGAAACCACATCGGGCTAATATTGATCCCAAATATATAGTGGGCTGTTAACGGGCTCGAACTGGCGATGGACTACAATGGTGTCAATAGTTAACAGGCCGCTGACGGGCCAAATTGGCGTATTGGCCGTGGGCTTAAATGAACCAGACACAAGTAGGCCCTATATGGGCCAGCCTACTAATTTTGACTGGGCCCTCCTCTTTCACCTAAATGTGCCACTGTTGGACCTTGCCACGTGCCAACGTATCATAGGCGCCTCCCGTACAATGAGTGGATGACATCTGTGTTGACGCTGAGTCGACACGTGGATCCTCAGGCGAATGAGAATTTTACACGTGGAAAATCCCCATTGGTCGGGGCTGTTAACGGGTTATCGGATCCAAAGTGGAACCCAATAGCTTAACGGTGATCCGTTACGGTGGATGCCATGTGTCGGTTACCCTTGATGAAAACACTTCCATGGCGCGCTATTTATCGTCATGGAAGTGGACACTTCCGTGATGATAATTTTGGTATTGTCATGGAACACTTCTACGACGACACATGTATGACTATCTTGATTCTGCCATAAAATCATCATGGATGTACATGCATGAAAGAAAACATGACCTAATTGTGACGCCCCGAGACCGACGCTCCAGAGGACTTCCATATATTTCGTGTCCGCCGTGTGTTTATTTGTTGTTGTTGCATTTCATCATGGCATCATTCGCATTGCATCAGCATGTTTTCTTAAACTTGTAGCCGTTCATAGCGACTGCTTCCCCTTTCTCTTTGTCGACCTCTCTCAGACCCCTTCACGCGCGTCCGAAAACTGTCCCGAACCCGAACCGCTCATTCATCACCGTTGCATTCAGATCATCCCCAAACATCTCTAAAACGTCTCCGTTTCTTATTTAGACTCTCCTAACCTATTTATCTCGGACCGTCCGATTACGATCGTAGGACCGAGTTAACCCCTACCCTAATCCCCTACCTATATAATCTGCCTAACCCTAAATTCTAGGGACTTTGTCCCATCCTCCGCCGCCGCCAGCCAACAGCCTCCCTCCAACCTCGGGATCTCCTCCCGATCCATCTGCTCCTCTCTTTCCGCGCCTAGCCACCTCCTCGATTTGCAAACCCAGCCAACTAGAGCCAACACCCCACTCGATCCACCCCGCCGGTGCCTCCTCCTCTAATCCGATCGGGAGAGGAGCTCCCGATCTGAAGTTTCCTTGCGCCTGCCGTCCAGCGCGCCCGTGACCAAGGCCTCCTCTGCCCGAGCATCACCTCTCTCGGCCCCCGTCGCTGCCGGCGATGAGCCGCAGCTCGCCGGGGCACCTAAACGTCACCGTCGACCACCTCCAGCAGAACCTCCCCCAACGCGCCCAAGCTCCTCCCCTGCCCCGAGCCGCATCTGCAGTTCTCCTCCTCGAGCAGCGCATCCCTGAGCGAGGAGCGCTCGATCTGCTCGTGCTAGAGCACCTCCATGGAGCCGAGGATCATCTCCTGCACCTTGCCTCCACCGCCTTTGTCGAACCTCGCCGCCGGCACCTCCATCCTCGACGCCCTCACCACCATCTCCGGTGAGCCTCGTCGCTCATCCTCTCTCACTCTCTATCTCTCGCCTGTCTCTCTCTGCTTTCTCTGAACCTTCTCCTTTTTCCTTCGACAGGAGCATCCATGGCCGTCCCTACGTCGTCGCTGCCTCGAAGTTTCTCCCCCGGCCACCTCGAGATCTGGCCATTCCTCGCTCTGGACGAGGACAAGCCCCCGCAACTCCGGTCATCCCCTCCGCCAAGTCCATCGCCGCCTGAACCTCCCTGCATCGCCCTATTGCCGCGCCTGCACCGCCTGAAGCCGTCGCACCCCTGCTTCCTCTGCTTCGTAGACGAGCCACGCGCTCGCGTTGACCGACTCCAGCCAGATCGACCGCGACCTGCCCATCTCCTTCCTCCTCCCTCTGTTTTGTCTCCCTGTCTCTCTCTCTGAACCCACTCTTGTTTCCGTCAACAGGAGCTCGCCTGCGCAAGTATCTGCTCGCGCCCCTGCCCAGATCGAGCGAGCGAGGAGAGCGCTCGCGTTGACCGCGTTGTTGCCTCCAGATCAGGCCCAACGCCGCCCCCGGCCTGCCTTGGCCTCTCCACCGACCTGGGTTGGCCCATGGTGAGAAACCCCCGAGCGCCCCTTTGTTTTTCTTCTGTTGGGCCTGCTCCGGTTTTAGATTCGGCCCAGTGTATTTTTTTTTCCCGTCTGCGATTTTGTCCATTATCCAGAGTATTGCAGTTTTACAGAAAAACCCCTCATGTTCATGCATTAATAATTAATTAACCGTGCATCTTTTGTAAATAATTTATATATGTAAAATGCTCAGAATTTCATCTAGTTTCATAATATGCTGCTTTCATCCATGTTTAAAATGTTTATGCTGTTTGTTTAATTTTGCTCGAATGCCATGTTAAAATGATTTATTTCATAACTAAATAACCGTAGCTCGGATTTAAATAAACTTCATATGTAAATGGGGTAGAAAAATGCATATATTAACATGTTGCACTTTATTTTCCTGTTTAACAACAATAAAATATGGTTTTAGGCAGAACAGTACCAAATCTAAAATATGGACATGAGGATTTTCCGGAATTGTTGTTTGTTGTTCCGGCCTCATTTAAGTTGCCTAAATAGTTAGTTTACTTATGCTTCACCTCTTGCCATGTTCATCAACATTTAATATTGTTGGGTACATAACCGAGAGAACTAAACAATTGATGTGGTGTTTCGTCAATATGCAACTCGTTGCATATTGAGCTCCACTTAATTTGTAGTGTTGTTTGTTGCACTTTGCCATGCCATGCTCATTAAACCGGACATGCATCATACTTGATTGTGCATCATGCCATGTTTATGTGATGGTTGTTTACTATGTTGTTTGTTTCTTTCCGGTTTGCTTCTCTCGTTAGCTTCGGTTTCGTTCCGGAGTTGTGAGGATTCGTTCGACTACGTCCGTTTGTCTTCTTCTTGGACTCATTCTTCTTCCTAGCGGGATCTCAGGCAAGATGACCATACCCTCGAAATCACTTCTATCTTTGCTTTGCTAGTTGTTCGTTCTATTGCCATGCTGCGCTACCTACCACTTGCTATATCATGCCTCCCATATTTGCCATGTCAAGCCTCTAACCATCCTTTTCCTAGCAAACCGTTGTTTGGCTATGTTACCGCTTTTGCTCAGCCCATCTTATAGCATTGCTAGTTGCAGGTGAAGATGAAGTTTGTTCCATGTTGGAACATGGATATGTTGGGATATCACAATATCTCTTATTTTAATTAATGCATCTATATACTTGGTAAAGGGTGGAAGGCTCGGCCTTATGCCAGGTGTTTTGTTCCACTCTTGCTGCCCTAGTTTCCGTCATACCGGTGTTATGTTCCTTGATTTTGTGTTCCTTACGCGGTTGGGTGATTTATGGGACCCCTTGATAGTTCGCCCGAGGCGACGCTCCAGCTCAGATGCCGCCTGGCGCTGCCGCCGCGGCCTCATCTACTCCGGGGACTCACGCACCAACGCCACAGGCTGCGGGGCCCCTGGGCTCCGCGGTCCTGAAGAGGCCATGGAATTACGCCGCCGTGGACTAGTAAGTACCTTGGCCTGACTTTGTCTGTGCTCCTGTTTCCATTGTTGCTTCCTGATATTTTCTTCTTGTGCTGTCAGGTCGACGTCATTGGCGAAGAAGAAGAGAGAGGGGGCAGCCACATCTTCGCGAGCTCAGTAGCCTGGCCCGACCGCACCCCCTCCGGCGCAGAGAGGTGGAGGGGGCGCCCCCACTTCCCCCACTTGGTCGTCCTCGCGAGGCCTAGCGGACCACCCTCAGGAGGAGGTGGCTTCCTTGGCCAAGCTGGCTCCAGAGGCGCCCATCTCCGGTTCACACGCGGACGCCGCCAAGGCTAACAAGCCCACTGTCTCTCCCCCCGCCATTGTCGGCCCGCAAGTCTTGATCACGCCACAGCCTCCTCCTCCGGTCATGCCGCTAATTCGCGGCCCTTCTGCTTCGCCCGACGCCCTAGAGGAAGCTCTTTCCGCACTGACGCGGCTTCGGGTGACCTCCAGGGGGCCGACCGTCGCCTGGTGGCAGGGCGCTTGGAGTTGATCTCGGGCTGGCTGCACTCTGACGCGTTTGTTAGGGCGGTGCTGAGCCAGGCCGTGGCGGCATCTGAGGAGGACAAGCGGGCTGCCGCCCAAGCCATAGCCGCTCGCGAGGCGGCGCAGGAGGATGCGAAAGCCGCCATGGAGCACTGTCGGTTAATGGAGGCCGAGCTGGAGACCATGCGTAACGAGCGCGCGGCCGAGGCCCGCAACCGCAAGGCGGCCGAGGAGAGGATGAAGGCCCGGGAAGACGCTTTTAATGATCGCGACGCTGAGTTGGAGCAGTTGGCGAGGGCGCAGGCCGCAGAGCGAGGCCGCTTGGAGGAGCTGGAGAAGACGGTGGAGGCAGAGAGGGCCCAGCTGGAAGCCAAGGCGAAGGTCCTTGCTAAGGATCATGCGGCCTTCAAGTCCCTTGAAGAGAGGTCCCGCGGGGCGTTGAGGGCATTCTACGAGAAGGGCCTGGAGAAGCCGCTGGTGACAGACGATGAAGGCCCCGCCTAGCTGCTTCCTTCTCTTGTTGTGGCGCTCGAGGGTGTCGCCAACGGGATCGGCCCCATGGTGGAGGGGGAAGCGCGTGTGCTTTCCTCGTCGGCCTTGACGCGCGTCTTCAGCCATCTCTACCTTCGCAACCCCAACGCCCACCTCGGCGGGCTGCTGGAGCCCATGGAGGAGGAGCGTTGCGCGGCTGCCGCCGTAGCTGTGGAGGGCCTGGTGGAAGCCCTGCTGACCAAGTTCCTCGCCGTTGAGCCTGCACCTTCAATCAATGGCCCCGCCGATCCTGCGACCAGGGCCGACGACGCGGCCAACGGTGTTGCTGCCGGTGAGAAGGTGCTTCCTGACTACAGGGCCCAAGGCTGAAGGAGGGGCTTGCTGGTGAAGAACGGTGCTCCTTCTCGCTTTTACCTTCCCGCTAATTTTCCTGTGACATGAGACGTGCCTCGTGGAGGCGTTAAAACTTCTGTTTGGTGTTTGAAGAACAACATGTCTTGTAATAATTGCTAGATTTTCACTATTTCCTTCCTATTTGCTTCATCATTCTACGTCAGCAGAGCCCAGCCCCGCGCATACCTCAGCCGCCGCTGACTCGACCGGATAGCCAGGATGAGACTAGGGGGTGAGGGGCTACATGGCCAGTTAGGCTCCTGAGTCGCGATGCTCAGGAGTCCTCCTTGACGTGCAAATAGCTTCTGGGAAGGAAATTCGAAACCAGGCTTTATCGTTCTGCGTCGGCACGCCCCGGCCCCGCGCGTACCTCAGCCGCCGCTGGCTCGTCCGGATCACCAGGACGAGACCAAGGGGTGAGGGGCTACGTGGCCAGTTAGGCCCTTGGGTCGCGATGCCCAAGGGTCCCCCTTGACGCTCAAACAGCCTTGGGAATGAAATGCAAGAGCAGGCCTTAGTGTTCTTCGTCGGCAAGGCCCGGCCCCGCGCGTACCTTAGCCGCCGCTGGCTTGTCCAGATCACCAGGACGAGACCAAGGGGTGAGGGGCTACGTGGCCAGTTAGGCCCTTGGGTCACGATGCCCAAGGGTCCCCCTTGACGTACGAACAGACCTCATACATGTCCTCGCCGGGCTTTTGCTCGGGAGGGTTGCGCGACGACTAGGTCGGGGGACCTGGCGGGGCATACACCAGGCGTGACCTGAGCGCAGCCCCCATGCCCAGCGCCCTCGCGCTACTTTCCCGAGGGGAAAGCAGCGCGGTGAGGCTAGGCACTGAGCCTGGTGGCTCCCTGAGGTTAAAGCTGCCGCAAGGCCACCCCCAGTTGTTTATCACCAGCGCGGTGCATGGTGCTACCATACTTGCACGGGCATAGTCGCTCCTCGACCGTGTCGACTGCCAGCATGGAGCATGGTGCTTCCACTGGCACGTGGGAGGGGACTCCCTACTTCGGAGAGCCCTCGGGGCGTGTATAGCCCCGCCTTGACACATGGCTTGCACGGCAGGGCTAGACGAGGTGTATCTAGGCACCCATGAGCCAGCGCGGGGCTCACGAGGCCCTACCTCAAGGCGGGTTGCGCCTGGTGTTGATTGAGGGTGCTTGAGGTGATCCTGCGAGATGGTTAGGCGACCTGCGCTGAGTGAATCCCTCGAGGTTGCCACATGAGAAGGCCAGACAGCAATGACCCCAGGAGGTGACGTGAACGGGGCCGGCCCGCCAGACAGAGCTTAGCCGTTGGGTTTATCGACGCTGCAGGGACGGACCCGAGCACAGACACCGTGCCTAGTCTTCTCATGCGGACATCCTAAAGAAAGACAACCGGCGCACGGCTCCCGTGGCGACGAGGCACCGTGTTGTGCGCTCTTACTCACCTGTTCGCACTTAGCTCATGCGAGGAAAAAACACCAAGGACCATGGGAGGTGACGTACACGGGGCTGGCCCGCGAGCCAGAGCTCAGCCACTTGGATTTAGCGACGCTGCAGGGACAGACCCGAGTACAGACGCTGTGCCTGTCCTTAATCATGAGACGGGTGTGGGCAGGCTCGCGAGGGCATACAACATTCATGGCATCGAAGTGCCGGTCAGGCAGATGATAATTTTAAAGTAGCTACTAGAGAAGGGCAACGCTAGTTTAGATAAATGCAAGGCGGATACATGCCACTGGGGCGGACCCGAGCAGCCTGGGGGTGATGCAGCCCGAGGGGCGCCCCCGACAAGGTAAGCTAAAGACGCAAAAAGATACATGTCGCACGGGCTTGGGAATAATGCAGCCCGGGGGCGCTCCCAGCTGAACAAACTGGAAAGGGTCACCTGATATAGTTGCTGAAGAGATGTCGAGGCAGCTGAAGACATGTGCTGATGAAGTTGCTCCTTAGGTGTCGTCCGGTGGCCGATTCCCGGGAGATCCTGGAGGCTCTGGCTCCTCCTCCCCCAGGACCGCCTGGCAACTGGCCTCGCGAGCCGCCAGGGCGCCTGCATGAGCCGTTGGTAGGTGACAGACGCGCTCGGCAGGTCGTAAGGCATGCGAACGTAGCTGTGAGGAGGGCCCTCACACTGACCAGAACGTGACGGCCAGTAACGCTCCTGAGATGCGGCCCTGTTGAGCCCGAGGTAGTTGATGTAGACGCGCAGCTCACCATCATCGCCTGGATGGGGAGCTGCACCGGGTAGTGGGCGGCGGTCGCCGCGCATGGCTCTTGGCGTTTGAAGCTCCTGGGTCGTCCTGGTGATGAACTCCTGAGCACTAGGCGCCTCGCGCCTCGTGCCCGCTTGAGGGAAACGTTGAAGGAAATATGCCCTAGAGGCAATAATAAAGTTATTATTTATTTCCTTATATCATGATAAATGTTTATTATTCATGCTAGAATTGTATTAACCGGAAACATAATACATGTGTGAATACATAGACAAACAGAGTGTCACTAGTATGCCTCTACTTGACTAGCTCGTTGATCAAAGATGGTTATGTTTCCTAGCCATAGACATGAGTTGTTATTTGATTAACGGTATCACATCATTAGGAGAATGATGTGATTGACTTGACCCATTCCGTTAGCTTAGCACTCGATCGTTTAGTATGTTGCTATTGCTTTCTTCATGACTTATACATGTTCCTATGACTATGAGATTATGCAACTCCCGTTTACCGGAGGAACACTTTGTGTGCTACCAAACGTCACAACGTAACTAGGTGATTATAAAGGTGCTCTACAGGTGTCTCCAAAGGTACTTGTTGGGTTGGCGTATTTCGAGATTAGGATTTGTCACTCCGATTGTCGGAGAGGTATCTCTGGGCCCACTCAGTAATACACATCACTATAAGCCTTGCAAGCATTGTGACTAATGAGTTAGTTGTGGGATGATGTATTACGGAACGAGTAAAGAGACTTGCCAGTAACGAGATTGAACTAGGTATCGAGATACCGACGATCAAATCTCGGGCAAGTAACATACCGATGACAAAGGGAACAACGTATGTTGTTATGCGGTCTGACCGATAAAGATCTTCGTAGAATATGTAGGAACCAATATGAACATCCAGGTTCCGCTATTGGTTATTGACCGGAGAGGTGTCTCGGTCATGTCTACATAGTTCTCGAACCCGTAGGGTCCGCACGCTTAACGTTACGATGACAGTTATATTATGAGTTTATATGTTTTGCTGTACCGAAGGTTGTTCGGAGTCCCGGATGTGATCACGGACATGACAAGGAATCTCGAAATGGTCGAGACATAAAGATTGATATATTGGAAGCCTATGTTTGGACATCGGAAGTGTTCCGGGTGAAATCGGGATTTTTCCGGAGTACCGGGAGGTTACCGGAA